>NC_031969.2:22382273-22384629 GCF_001858045.2 Oreochromis niloticus | reverse complement strand
TTATTAGCAAAAACTTTCTCTGTGGCATTATACATGAACTGCAGGACAGTTATAATTCAGCTATATCCCTTTGACCAAAAACGTCCTATTTTTTGGTCATTAACACATTACTAAGGAATCACTAGGTTTTTATCTTTTTTACAGTATTTCGTAGTTCTTTTATTATTATTCAGTTGTACACCAGAGAACCACCTGAAATGCAGGATGTGGCATTAGATATTCAAATGACGCAGCTCATGTTACATCAAAGTGCCATAACCTTCAAAATGATGGAAACACTCAACAGGAGGCACTTGTTCCATGCTGGCAAACAGCACAATTACTACAGAGCACTGTAGGAGATGAAGGGTGCAACCCAACCCAAATAACACTTAAAACTTCCTGTATCCTCTCTGACTACTGGTGCAGAGTTTTATTGCAGCTTTACGATGCCCTCCATGTTAACTGAGTTAGAGAGGGAAAAATTGCAAAGGGTTCACTGGCAGAAAAACAAATACAGCAAGTGTGAATTTGATGTTTACCAAGTGGAAAAGCAAGATAAGTTTATTCTGCAATTTTGCTGCGTGAAACCTAGAAAAGCAATTAAGATGATATAGAAACGAAGAAAGAATGCTGCTGCTAAGATGTTCCTTGATTACAAAAATACATAAGCCCACATTCTTCACGTACAGCAGAATTGGCCGACATGAAGGGGGAGCACGTTTCTTTTAAAACACTCATTCAGTTCTGAGTATTCTTAGCTTCTGACTAGTGTTACACTTAAATAAGAGTAATCGGAAACATTTTTATTTAAAACAAGAAATGTAACATCGTAATTTCGCAATTCAAGTAATCAGTTAACTGCTATTACGCTGTTTAATGGGTTTCAACATGTCTCTGTTCCTTTTCTTATGACAGAATAAAGCTTGACTCACTGACAGAGCTGCATGCTACTGGAGTCCTGTGTCAGTTGTTGTCAGTCATTTTTACTAGCAAGATGGCAAAGGACTGCCCTTACATTGTTTAAGTATTCATATTATTTTGTGCCAGGGTAATAGTGGGTGGCTGTCAGCTACTGAGGAGCTCCTTTTCACAATTTTGAAGAAAAACCTGCTGCAAGCTAAGTCCACCCCCACAAACAAGTGACAGGGTCCATTCAGGAGGAGAATGATGCCATTGCTAAAGCTTTGAATATGCAATGTATCAGTTAAAGCTGTCACTCAAATTAACAAGCTTACTGCATGCTATATGGGCCTCCTCCCAGCTGGTATGGAACACTTCGGTGCACTTCTTTGCTTAGGCTGTTGCCCCATGACCAAGCACTTGATAAGCAGCAGAAGGGATGGATGGATGGATGTTATGTGGTGGAGGAAACAGTGCCAACATCATCTCCCCATGGAAAAAGTTAAAGTCAGTACACTCACAAGTACATGTAGACCAGGGTACCGTACAATATGTGTATGGGAAACACTCTGAAAATGCAAAATGCAAAAAGTTAATCATTTTTTGCTAATGTGAAAGTCCTATAATGAGTTACTTTTGTCATTGGGTAAAGCTGTAAGAAGTTACCTTCAAAACTAATATTACAAAACACCTGTTCTGACTCTGGAAATATAAAATATAAAGGAAAACCAAAACCAATAGCTAAGAGATGTTCTCTAAAGCTTCAGGGAACTGCAAAGTTCGGTAATAACCCCCTGTCAATTTGTCATTTCCAGTGACACTTTCATACACAGTAATTCAACCCATTGTTAATTATGTGTGCCTATGACAAGAGGCACACATATTACTATTCGTCGGATTTATTATTCTTATTGTGTGGATGCTTTATGCATCCACACTATTGAGTTCCTGTTTCTCTTTATTCTTTATACTTTATTATTCTAGTTGCCACTTTTTGTACGTTTTTGGCACTTAACTACTTTAACAATTTTCAGCCGATTTTCACCGTTCAAATTTTAAACTATTCTGCTATTTCTGCTAATGATGGCTATGACTTTTGGTATTTTATGCTATTATACTTTTTAAAATATTAAGCTTTTTATGCTTTTTTTTGTCCCATTGAAATGAATGGAAAACTTCCACAATTCTGCTAAAACTTGCTTGTTTTTGAAACTTAACTACATTCTCATACTTTCGCCTAGAACAACCATTCAAACTTTAAAATGTTCACAAATTATTGGGCTATTCATTAATGATTCAGCTTTTTCATATCTGTTACCGTTTTCATCTTATCCCTCTTTAAGTTTTGAGTTTCATTTTTGTGATTTTTCAGAAAATACATGCGTTGTTATGGTTGCTATGCACTTGGCTTCCAGTGTGCCACTGTAGGTTTCGCAGTCTTCTCTTCATGTCCGAACAACTTCTTGCTACTTCC
>NC_031969.2:21299773-21469773 GCF_001858045.2 Oreochromis niloticus | reverse complement strand
ATTTTTTTCTAATAAATGATAAAGTAAAAAAATAAAAAAATCTCAATGCAGTGGTACTAAACCCTTATAAAAGATTATGCGTGACAGCTACTTATATAACTGCATTTAGCCCTGTGGTGAAACGTCACCCACCTTGACAGTCCAGAAGTCACATGATAGCAGAAGTATGATGGTGACCATGCAGACAACAAAGCGACCGCTGAGAATGTCACAGAAGAGATAAACCAAGATGGCACTTGTTCGGAAGAAGAGATGGAAAAAAGACACCAGAGGATGTCTGAAACCCCCAAATGGAAAATTTAGTCTTCGTGGTTACGGGGGGTTTGGGCTATAAACACATTAAGTGCAACATCTTACCTCATTTTGGACCTTTTTGTCTGGTTATTCTCATCCTCTTCTCCAAAAAGAGGGGCATCCTGAGTGTCCTGAAACCAGAAGAAAGTTAAACACACCGAGAAAAGTACCTGCTACGGCGCTTTACTCTTATTTGATCAATATTAAACAGTCTAAAACGCCTATTTCAAAAAATAATCGCTTCTAAATACTGATACAACTCAAATTTAAGCTCGATCACCTGTCTCTGCATTTTGGCACCAGAAAGCTCTACTTCCTGGTGACGTGTAGTAAACAAACCCGTGTGCTAAGGCCCCCACGAAGGTGTGACTTTGAATTTGCCAGACCCAAAGGTAAGCACACCACTCCCAAATATGTAGATTATCCGTTTGTGTTTTAAGCTTGCTGTATTAATAAGTAGCCTACCTGCTGTACGGGCTCTGGGAAAGCGTTTTCTTTGTTGCGTTTTAACTTATTTGTTTTGTAATTTTTAAAAAGGGCAGTAAGGGCAAGGAAGTCGAGAGGCGAAAGCTAATTGGTCATTACACTACAACGCAGGCGCGTGTCAGAGCAGGTGAGTCATCAGAACTGCCTTACAGTCAGTGGGCCAGTAGAAAGGTAACGCTGGGATGTATTTATTCAATTATTATGGCATCTATAATCTATCTATAGTCTTGAAACAGAACGGCGTAAAACCCCCAAAACTAATGCAGCCAGTGATTCGACATAAAACGTTCTGTATTTAAAGCACAATTTAAATCGCTAGTGAAGTTAGAAATGTGAACATTTCTGACCGATTCTTTTCGTTTGTATGTGTGGTGTTTGGGGGATGATTACCATGTTTTTCATTCTTTTGTGTTTTTTTCTTAAGCTATACAGGAAAAGACTGCGTGGGCAAAGCAGATCTGACTAGTGGGAACTCATGTCGTGTTTATTGTAAGGTCTGCACTGCTTTCAATGGCGATTTCAATCTAAAATAATACACCACTACAGTGTTGGCTGCTTATGGTTATGGTTATGACAGCTGGGATAGGCTCCAGCGCCCGCCTCCAGCGCCCCCCCGCAACCCTGACAAGGATAACCAAACCACAATCAGAAAAAATACATTTAATGTTAAATTAAAAAGCCAATACTATTTAGTTTACAATAAATAAAGGGGGGAAATAAATGAGAAACTGAAATAATAATAATAACTTTGACTTTTAAATTGTAAACTTGAATTAATAATAATAATAATAACAACAACAACAACAACTCTTTTTTTGCTTGTTTCTTTTTGTGCATGTGTTTATTTTGTGCATACATGCCTGAAGTGTAAATCAATTCATACAAGGTCAGAAACAAAAACAGTTATGAAAACATTATAAATACATGTGCATTTTCATATAAAAAATAATCAGATACATCTTAGTGGCTGCATTCATTAGTTAGTTTTGATCGAAATTTGTAAAGAAAAATCATTGGAACAAACCACAGGTTATATATGGTTTAAGTGTCCACCCAGTCAGCTGTACGAGTTGCACCCTCCCATGTTATGATATCAGAAACACCTCAAAAAGGTTGGCAACCGAATGCATTCGGTAAAAGATGCCAAAAGGAAGTCCCACGTTTACAACAGGAGCCCATACGTTGAATTTGTAGAATTCAGTTTCAGTGGTGTGGTCAAACTGAGGACGAGCACCGAATGCAGGCATGATCCACAGCTGTGAAAAAAAAAATAAAAAAATAAGAGAGCCTTAATATTTAGTGAATTTTTAAAAACCATATTTAAGGCAGCGAGAGACGAGGTACTCACAATGATGTTTCCCATCAGCAAAAACATGCAGACCTCCTTCAACACTCGTCGCTTCCACAACAGTTTGTATTTGTACTGTATCTTGTTGCCATGCAGGTTATCTTCTGGCATATCAGGGCTTGTCTTTGTGTTCGTGTTTGAGACTTCGTGGTTGTTCATGTCATTGCTGGGCTCCACCACATAAGGATTTACAATCACAGATGGTTCCTTCACTTCATGAAAAGGCTCCCGATGCAGACCTTCAATGATGAAAAAGTTCTGCAGGCCAAGCTGGATCACCATAATTATGGCAAAGGACAGATTGAGCCCATTCAGGGGGCCTTTGACTCCTGTTGCAATCATGGCTATGATACTGAAATAGCTAATGACGAACTGTCCCAGTGAGACTCCGACCAGCAACCCCACATCCAGGTTGCGTGTGGGACTTTTTTCTGACACGTGTTCGCGGTAATCAACCCTGTAAATCGTCATGCCAATCACAGTCACAATAGACATGAGGCTCACTATGACTATATTCATGACAAAGTGCATCATCAATGCTTTTTCTCTGGTATTTGCATCTTCATTTTTCATTTCTATCTCATATGCAATGAAGGTCGCCAGCCCTGCGATCACTAACAGGATTCCAAAAGTAGGGCCGATATATATGCCTTTAAGATGGAATTTGATTTTGGCGTGCCCATGTTCACCTACTAATCGACCCACGTTTTTCCACATGACGTAGGCCATAGCAGAGGCAAAGAGGCTGTACTCGATATTGAAAGGGTACAAGTAGTAGTAGGCATCCTTGAAGATGCTACATGAAGAGTGGCTGCACTTACACTCATGGTCTCCATAACTTGCTGTAAAACATGAAAGAAAAGAATCATGTTGTGGTTTCATACCAACTTTTTTATCTAGTACAATTTTTTAAAAACTGCTTTAATTACCTCTACTGATGTAAAAGCTTCGCCCATCAAGTTTAGTGATATTGCTCAGATCGGTGGGAACTAACGTTTGGTGAACAGACTCCTCAGCAACTGCAGTCATCCACAGAACCAGATTTGTGGAGAGGGTGAGCATCAGCCCACAGCTAATATTGAGGGATAAAAGGAAGGTAAAATAAAACAAGGATTAGATAGGCTAACATAAAACATAACAGATAATACCTATGAGTGTAATGTTTCAGGTTATTGTTATAGTTTAAAGCTAAATCCTGATTAATCAGCATGGAAATTCTTTTTAAAGGAAAGATTTTCAAATCTAAATCTTAAATATAAACTGGTTCTCTTACTTCAATGTTATAGGAAACAAACTTTCTTTGAGGGTTTTTTTAATCATTTTTTAACTAAAACAATTCACATTAACTTTTTCTACACCTTTTAATACAGATGGTAACTACTGGTTATAGCCTCCTTTTAAAAAGGGACCTTCAGAAGGTCTGGGAATCACAGCCAGTGAATTGGTGGCTGCAGCATTTCCAGTATAAAGTTACTCTGATATTTTTCACAGCTTCTTGGGCAACAGATTTTACAGTAACTAGGTTACTTTCCCTGTATCGAAATAGATACCACCCGGAAGTACAATGATGAAGAAAGGAGTAGGAAATATCTTAATTACCTACCAAGAAATGTTCTTTTGTAGCTGCACGCAGTCTTTGGAATGGACCCACAAGAAGTATGTCTACAAATTGATTTTACAGTTATTACAATAATTATTTTGCAACCATCAAGACCAGATTAGATGTAGTAAGGAGCATTTTATTATTCATTTCTACCTGCACAAATATGAAAACAATTTGCACCACGGGAAATGCAACTTTAACTGCAGAATCACAGTGGAGGTATCCCACATAGCTGGCAATCTTGAAAATATCCATGATAATGCTGAGGACTCCAAACAGCACAAGTCCTCCTGGAGGAGCAAAAAAGAAAGAAGATGTAGAACGGATGAAAAATCATAAAACTACCCAATAATACTTAAACTGAACTATACATTTACTCACCTCTGAGCCATGTTGGCCCAGCGTGGGCATCCTTGTAATTGACAGCATTTTTATTCCTGGCTGTGTAGATGCTGTAAGAAATCATCCACATGGAGGTAAGCAGGAGGATGATGATGAGGAAAATCTGCAGGTGATAGGCTTTGATATTTATTTCTTCATGAGTACTCCCGGTGACCAAGACACTGCCCAGGATCAAAATGTTTACACATATGATCCAAGATCCCATCCATCCCCAACTTTGGCTTTTTTCCTTCCCAACTTCTGCAGAAAAGATCTTCAGTTCGGGTTCATCCTTGCTTCCCTCCTGACCAGGTGAATTTATGTCGTTTGACTGGTGGAACTCCTCTGTTTCCTTGTCCTGGGCCATCATTCTGCAGGGTTCACATTGATTTCCCATGGTCAAACAGTTACACTCGTAGCAAGAGCTGATAGACATGGCTACTCTCTCTGCTCACAGGTGAGTTCTCTGCTGGATTTGTTTCTATATAAGACAAGACAGGTTTAACAGCCACACCCAGTCTTGGTTGCTATTAGTAGAGTGATCCTGCGCAAAAGAAACTTTTCCACGAATGCTAAATCGGCACAATTTGGTCTTTTTTTATCTAAAACAAAACAGAAAATTTTAAATCAACAAACAAAATTCTATTTCCACACTTCTGGCTCTACACATAGTGTGTACAATAATGTGTAATGTGTTCAAAATCAGAAAAAATATCTCTTGCAGTTAAATTATAACTAGATCAACTGTGCTTTTTTCTTGAATTCACCAACACCATTCCATGCCATCTAAATAAAGAATTACAACAGAGCAGGTGAAAGAATTGTATAATATTATTAAAAATAGCTCTTATCAGAGGAAAAAAATCAAGCTCCTGTCCTGATTTTACGAAAATCAGGACATGAGCTAAAAATGGTGAAAAGTTACTGGATACCTGTAAGCCTACCTGTCTCAACAAGATCCTATGAGCAGTCTAGACAGTCACTGCATTTATATGCCCAAGAAAACACAGTAGTATGAGCTACAAAGAGTCATAAATATCAATAAATCTGCTACGAGCAAAAAGCACTCCAAACACAGTGTGTTTTGCACTTAATGTTTCTGTAAAGTTCAAAGGATGTTTCCAAGAAAAAGACTTGTTTTCTCACAAATTCCAAAGAAACTAAAAAAAAGAAACTGGTTTATTTTTTGATAAACAGCTGTGTTTTGATATTATACAGTACATTTTATTGTTATACAAGGTACGCTATGGGTGTCATGGAACTTTTGCTAGCATGCCCACAACAAACAGAGTAGAAAAAAACCAAATGGCATGCTATGTTATGAAACAAATTTTTGCTTTCTTCAATGCTTTCGAGGTTTTATGTTACCTCTTTTTTTTCTGTGATCCTATTGTTTTACATTTATTTGAACTGACTGTAGGCAGCAATAATCCATTGATGTCTAAATGGGTGCAGGTTGTATTAAGTGAATATCTTTTTTTAATTCAGTGCTTTAAGTTGTTTCCATTTCTTAATCCTTTTAAATAAGTAAAGCGATCTACCTGTCTATTTTCTCATCTAAATTGCACCAGGTGTGGTATATGGATAATCTGATGGAGATCACTGTCCTTGGAAGTTCCAAGTAGTCTGAGTAGTCTGACTGAGAGCGTGCATACTTATGCTGCAGTTTTATGCTTTGCAGTGAGGTGGGGCTGAGATTTGATGTACTTTTTTGCAGCACTCCTTTGTATTAATGAAATCATTCTTTGTGTGCCCTGCATTTTTCTAACTGGAGATTTAAAGTGAGAACAATAGTTGATTCAAAAGGACAGTGACAGCGGAGTAATTCTTAATTTTTCTTCTGTGTCCACGTCATAATGAGGCCTCTCGTGTCTCTGGTTTTTTTCCAACTTGAATGAAGTTGATTACATTGAATAAAGATTTGTTGTTTTTTATATTGATATTTCTTTTAAAGATCCAAAATGGCACATTTAGCAGAGTGAAGCATATGTGTTGTCTTTGTTTCCTAACCTGTTAGAATGTCGTGTAAAAAAAAATTAAAAAAAATAAAAAAATAAAAACATCAGAAAATGTTTCTGTTTCAGGTTGGATTTTTTCTTCTTCTTAGAGCCCCAAAGAGGTCATCTAGGTTTCAGACCACCTCGACCATCAGAAGTACTGATATCTACTCTATGTCACTGTGTGCTTCGACACATTCAGACTGCCACTTTATCTCCACACCATGACTGACGGCTAGCACAAAGCTGCTGGGATGGTTTCCTGGACCTGCTAAAGGAAGCAACTTTTAAGGATCTCTTCCGGATAAGGATGGCATGACACTAATTTTATGGTCTGCATTATCAGTTGTCTTATCAGGCGATTGTGGCAAAGGGTTGGTAAGGATTTATGAGAATGTGTGTGCAAAATGATGAACAGCTACAAAATTTACCCATGATATAAAGTGATCTACCTGTCTATTTTATCGTCTCAATTGTGGCAGATGTCGCACATGATTGAGAGCTGTGTTCTCACCGAAGTTTCAACTGAGTAGCGTGACTGAGAACTTACAAACGTATGAGGCAGCATTGCCCTTTTCATTCGGGTGGGGCTGAGATTTGAGGTGCTTCTTTCTTGAAACACTCCTTTGTCCTAATGAAATAATTCTTTGTGTGCCTTGCTTTTTTTTCTTCTTCGAAGCATAAGGTTTAAAGTGTGAACAACACTTTATTCAAAAGGTCAAACAATATTAACAAAGCAACTAAATCTTTGTCCCCTGTGTTCCAGCTGCTATGAGGTCAATAATTTATTTGTTTCCAACTTTAGTGTAATTATTTTATTTTTTTTTTTTTAAAGCTAATAGATGTAATAAGATTTATTACTCAATTTGAAAAATGAGTAAAAAAAATTAATAACAAAGAAAACTTAAAGAAATATTAATAGCATTTTCAAATATCACAATACATTAAAGGACCAGAGCAGCTATTTTTTAGCAGAGTAAAGCGTGTTTCATGTCTTGTTCCCTGACTTGTTGAATGTCACTTTAAAAATAAATAAATAATATATCAGCTGTATCTCTATTTGGGCGGACTGGGACCTTTCGGCCACCGGAAGCAACGCGTCCTTGGATACCACCGACGCGTTCATCACTGCGGTCTTTCTCTGATCTGACCAAATGGTTCCGAGTGAAAAGGGGGGTAAACTGCCCCCTTAGCCGCTCTGCTACCATTGTGTACCCACACGAAGAAGACGATGGTAGCAGTATTGACGCGTCGGAATGGGGTCGAGCTGGGTGACTTAATTGTGCACCATGAATGACAGATACCACAAGGCAGCCCGGGATGGCTACCTGGACCTACTAAAAGAGGCAACTCGGAAGGATCTCAACGCGCCGGATGAGGATGGCATGACACCGACGTTATGGGCAGCTTATCACGGCAACCTGGAAGCTCTGCGACTGATTGTATCGAGGGGGTGAGTATGATTTATGAGACTGTGCGCGCAAAATGATAAAGGGCCATAAACTTTACGCGTAAGCCCGTATGTTTCTGCAGAAATTTACATGGCTGCTTAAACTACGGGCATTTTTGTAGCGCAACCATAAAATGTTTACACTTATTACAAGATTTTAACAGGCACTAAAATAACACTAAAAGAATGTTTTTCTTTACTATAACCTAATATCAGTCTCACCAAAAGAAAATGGCCATGTAGATATGTTGTTAGGCGAGGTCTTAAAATGATAGATGCTGCCTTTTAATATGAAGATATTTATAGCGTAGTAGCAGAGAAATATCAGAGAGCCACAAAATCTGAATAAGGCTTATGTCTTCAGATGAGGGGGGAGGGGGGGGGTCTTAATATTGTAATTTAGACTTTAAATCTTTAAACAGATTATTTAGACAGTGGCATTGTTTTTGTGGAATTTTGGCTGAGGTTCAACATCGTGACGCCACTTACCCTTATTATCCATCCATTTTCAGGTCACATAGCTTTGAATTTCAAATAACAGCATGTGTTATGTGTCATTTTCAAATGAAGCACTCTACCATAAATTTTAAAAGCTCAGCTTATGACACTGCTCAAAGTCATCTCATGATGTGGAGATGTTATTTCATGCTATGTAGTACAGAATCAGAGAATTACATGTAGAAAGAAAATCTATTTTGTCCCATAAAAGACGTGCATGATTCCATGATGATAAGATGATGCAAGTTCCTTAAAACAGAGTTTGTCTTGGACAGTTTGTTGTATTTTCTCTGTAATATTTTCAAAATGTAACACCAGTGATAGAAAAATAATTATCGAATTAATAGCAAATTAGATCATATTAGGGAGCTGTTTCATCTTTGGTGGTGTCTGTATTGAGCAAAATCTACAAATGTGATTGGTGTTCACATGGAACAGCCCATTTCTCATTACATCTACTTGACCTGTTTTGCATCCTGCCCCTCACCCACCCACCCCAAACGGGGCCATTATGAATTTAAAGTGTTTCTGAAAGATTCTCAACAGCAAACCAGACACTATCATCTCGTGATAGCGGCTAAGGTCATCTGCTAATAAGTGCATATATAAACTACTGATTGACATGTGATGTTAAAATTAATCATCAAATCCTGCAATAATTCAAACCCAAGAGACCCCATTATATAATATAAGTTTAATGCTGCCTGACATGCTTCATGGGAAAGATGCCTCCTCTGCCATATTTGGCAAGTATATTACAGATGCAGTAACATCAAACTGTCACAGGGAGTAAAGATGCAAACAGCCCATAATGTCATAAAGAGCAGATGAGGAAAATGTGAGCTCTACTGTAATCATCTATTTTACAAGGACAGGTATAAATTAAATACATAAACCTATCAAGTTAGATGGCCCCTTACTGCAGCTACTGTATGGTATATACAGTGGCTTGCAAAAGTATTCGGCCCCCTTGAACTTTTCCACATTTTGTCACATTACAGCCACAAACATGAATCAATTTTATTGGAATTCCAGGTGAAAGACCAATACAAAGTGGTGTACACGTGAGAAGTGGAACGGAAATCATACATGATTCCAAACATTTTTTACAAATAAATAACTGAAAAGTGGGGTGTGCGTAATTATTCAGCCCCCTGAGTCAATACTTTGTAGAACCACCTTTTGCTGCAATTACAGCTGCCAGTCTTTTAGGGTATGTCTCTACCAGCTTTGCACATCTACAGACTGAAATTCTTGCCCATTCTTCTTTGCAAAACAGCTCCAGCTCAGTCAGATTAGATGGACAGTGTTTGTGAACAGCAGTTTTCAGATCTTGCCACAGATTCTCGATTGGATTTAGATCTGGACTTTGACTGGGCCATTCTAACACATGGATATGTTTTGTTTTAAACCATTCCATTGTTGCCCTGGCTTTATGTTTAGGGTCGCTGTCCTGCTGGAAGGTGAACCTCTGCCCCAGTCTCAAGTCTTTTGCAGACTCCAAGAGGTTTTCTTCCAAGATTGCCCTGTATTTGGCTCCATCCATCTTCCCATCAGCTCTGACCAGCTTCCCTGTCCCTGCTGAAGAGAAGCACCCCCAGAGCATGATGCTGCCACCACCATATTTGACAGTGGGGATGGTGTGTTCAGAGTGATGTGCAGTGTTAGTTTTCCGCCACACATAGCGTTTTGCATTTTGGTCTCATCTGACCAGAGCACCTTCTTCCACATGTTTGCTGTGTCCCCCACATGGCTTGTGGCAAACTGCAAACGGGACTTCTCATGGTTTTCTGTTAACAATGGCTTTCTTCTTGCCACTCTTCCATAAAGGCCAACTTTGTGCAGTGCACGACTAATAGTTGTCCTATGGACAGATTCCCCCACCTGAGCTGTAGATCTCTGCAGCTCGTCCAGAGTCACCATGGGCCTCTTGGCTGCATTTCTGATCAGCGCTCTCCTTGTTCGGCCTGTGAGTTTAGGTGGACGGCCTTGTCTTGGTAGGTTTACAGTTGTGCCATACTCCTTCCATTTCTGAATAGAATAGAATAGAATAGAATTCAACTTTATTGTCATTGCACATGTCACAGGTACAGGGCAACGAAATGCAGTTTGCATCCATCCAGAAAGTGCTTTAGTCGTGATATAGATATATTACAATATAAATTAGCAATAATAGAGATGTGTAAGTATATTACAGAAATGGGTCTATTATGGTATGTTACAATGTACACGGTATGAAGTATGTTATGAATATTCTATAACTATAAGTATGTACAGGCTGTAGTGAGTACAAGCTATGTACAGGCTATGAACAGGATATAAATATGAAATAAAAACTATACAGAAATCTGAGATATACAGTTATACAGAAATGTGAACTATGTAAGTTATAAACAGTTGTGGGATTAAAAATTATCGCATGTACAGAATGATTATCTACACAGAACTATACAGTAGTGGTAAAGTGCTAGTGGTTGTGGGTGTGTGTATGTTCAGTCCATGAGTTTAACGTGGGTCAGATGTCAGGAGGCAGAGTTCAGGAGTCTGACAGCTGTGGGGAAGAAGCTGTTCCGGTACCTGGTGGTCTTAGTCCGGAGGCTCCTGTAGCGCCTCCCAGAGGGCAGGAGGGTGAAGAGTCTATGTGATGGGTGACTGGGGTCTCTGATGATTTTCCCAGCCCTTTTCAGACACCGCTTCCTGTAGATGTCCTTTATGGCAGGAAGTGGTGCTCCGGCGATGCGCTGGGCAGTTTTCACGACCCTCTTCAACGCCTTCCGGTCCGAGGCAGAGCAGTTCCCGTACCAGACTGTTATACAGTTGGTCAGGATGCTCTCGATGGTGCAGCGATAGAAGTTCACCAGGATGTCTGAGGACAGGTGGTTCTTCCTCAGAGTCCTCAGGAAGAAGAGGCGCTGGTGAGCCTTCTTGACCAGCTTGGAGCAGTTGGTCGTCCAGGTGAGATCCTCGGAGATGTGGACTCCCAGGAACTTGAAGCTGCTCACACGCTCCACAGCCGTCCCCTTAATGTGGATGGGTGGATGTGGGTCAGCATTCCTCCTGTAGTCCACGATGAGCTCCTTAGTCTTCTCGGTGTTAAGCAGCAGGTTGTTTGTGTCGCACCACTCAGCCAGACGATCCACCTCCTCCCTGTAGGCGGCCTCGTCGTTGTCACTGATGAGGCCAATCACCGTGGTGTCATCTGCAAACTTAATGATGGTGTTGGAACCATCAGCAGGTCTGCAGTCGTGGGTGAAGAGGGAGTAGAGGAAAGGGCTCATCACACAGCCCTGTGGTACACCGGTGTTCATTGTGATTGTTGATGAGCAGCGGTTATCCAGTCGGACATGTTGGGGGCGGTTGGTCAGGAAGTCCAGTAACCATTTGCAGATGAGGGAACTGATGCCCAGGTCTGTCAGTTTCCTGATGAGTTGTGAGGGGTGGATTGTGTTGAATGCTGAACTGAAGTCTATAAACAGCATTCTGGCGTAGGTGTTGTTGTTGTCCAGGTGTGAGAGGACAGAGTGCAGTGCGATGGAGACTGCATCCTCTGTGCTCCTGTTCTGGCGGTATGCAAATTGGTGGGGGTCCAGGGTGGGGGGGAGACAGGATTTGAAGTGTGCTAAGACCAGCTGCTCTAAGCACTTAGTGATGATGGGGGTGAGGGCTACTGGGCGGTAGTCATTGAGGCTAGATGGGTTGGAGTTTTTGGGTATCGGGACGATGGAGGTGGATTTGAAGCAGGCCGGTACCACAGCGTGGGCCAAGGACAGGTTGAATATGTCTGTGAGCACTCCTGCAAGCTCCCCAGAACACGCTCTGAGAACACGCCCGGGGATACCATCAGGACCTGCAGCCTTGTGGACATTGATCCTGCTCAGCACCGCTCCTACATCGGTGGGGGAGAGAGTCAGAGGTTGGTGGTCTGGCGTCGTGTCTGTTATGGTTGTGGTTGTGGGGTTCCCTCGCTCAAAACGAGCATAAAAGTTGTTGAGCTCGTTGAGGAAGGAGGCATCAGAGGATGGGGGGGAGGTTTTGGTGGTCCTGTAGTCTGTAATGGTCTGGAGTCCTTGCCACATGCATCGGGGGTTGGAGTTGGAGAAGTGTTCTTCTACCTTCTTTTTGTAATGGTGTTTGGCTTTTTTGATGCCCTTCTTTAGATTAGCCCTGGCTGTACTGTAGGCGTGTGCATCTCCTGACCTAAAGGCGGTGTTGCGGGCCTTCAGGAGGAGACGAACATCCCGGTTCATCCAAGGCTTCTGGTTGGGGTACATGGTGATCCGTTTCTGGGTGGTGACACTGTCTGTGGTTTCGGAGATGTAATCCAGTACAGATGAGGCGTACTGGTCCAGGTCTGTGTTGGTGAACATATTCCAGTCTGTGTTTTTAAATCTGTCCTGGAGCACTGCGTCTGTCCCCTCTGGCCACACTTTAATTGTCCTCACAGCAGGTTTCACACGTTGGATGAGTGGTGAATACCTAGGTGTGAGGAACAGGGAGAGATGGTCCGATTGTCCAATGTGGGGGAGGGGTGTTGCTTTGTAGGCTCCAGCCAAGTTGGAATAAACATGGTCTAAAGTCTTGTCTCCTCTGGTGTGGCAGGAGACATGTTGGTGGAATCTGGGGAGGACTGTCTTTAAGTTGGTGTGGTTGAAGTCGCCAGCAACAATAAAAGCAGCCTCGGGGTGTTTATTCTGGTGCTTGTTAATGGCTGCAGAAAGTTCTTTCATGGCCAACCTAGCATTAGCGTCGGGGGGGATATATACTGCAGTGAGTATGATCGAAGTGAGTTCTCTGGGGAGATAATAAGGTCTGCATTTGACCATTAAAAACTCCGCATTAGGTGAGCAGTGACTCTCAGTAGTAGTGGAGTTCATGCACCAAGCATTGTTAATATAAATGCACAAACCTCCACCGAATGATCGCTTGAACAGTGCTCCGTGGGATGTTCAAGGCTTGAGAAATCTTTTTGTAGCCTAAGCCTGCTTTAAATTTCTCAATAACTTTATCCCTGACCTGTCTGGTGTGTTCTTTGGACTTCATGGTGTTGCTGCTCCCAATATTCTCTGAGACAACCTCTGAGGCCGTCACAGGGCAGTTGTGGAGCTGTTTTGCAAAGAAGAATGGGCAAGGATTTCAGTCTCTAGATGTGCAAAGCTGGTGGAGACATACCCTAAAGGACTGGCAGCTGTAATTGCAGCAAAAGGTGGTTCTACAAAGTATTGACTCAGGGGGCTGAATAATTACGCACACCCCACTTTTCAGTTATTTATTTGTAAAAAATGTTTGGAATCATGTATGATTTCCGTTCCACTTCTCACGTGTACACCACTTTGTATTGGTCTTTCACGTAGAATTCCAATAAAATTGATTCATGTTTGTGGCTGTAATGTGACAAAATGTGGAAAAGTTCAAGGGGGCCGAATACTTTTGCAAGCCACTATAGAGTATAGAGATTGTAGAAGGTCCTAAGTATTTTATCTCAACGTGCAACCTGAATATCTAATTTCAACTTATCTTTTCACCCGATTTGAAAAGATAATGTTGTTTCAGTGTTTTACAGCACTATTAATGATGCCTTTGTTTAATCTCTGTTTTATTGCATTTACAGTCTCTCATGCAAACTGACAAAAGTCACTCTTTACATGAACTCAAATAATGCTTGTTTTTAAAGCTGCATATTTAAATCTATTACTGTCCATAAAGGTGGTGTGATTTGCTAAATTAAGTAGCTCTGGGAGACTTTGTACACACATTCCCAATGAAAACTGTGCAACAGCAGCCATCAATAATACAGCTTCACTTCGACAGTAGTTTCATGTCCTTGGTATCAAATATTCAGCACTCTGTATGTGGCTGTAATGGAGGAAAGGGACAAGATACAAGACAGTTCAATAAGAATGTAAATACAGGAAGAGTGATGCCAGCAAAAGACTGTATACTTTTTAAAAAACCCACAGAAATACTAACCTAAAATAATTTTACCTCAGTTTAGGTGTACAGGGCACACATAGGTTGTGTATTATAAATACATGCTGTTTTTGATCAGTTACCAGGAAGTTTCTTCATGGGATGCTAGTTTGTAAAACATGATGATAATGAGCTCTAATGTGCGTAATCGACCTGTGGTGGGGTAGGAAATATGCAGGGGCAAAAAAATGAAAATTTGCCCTCAAAGTAACCTAACTCAGCTGTAACAATGTGTTTTGTTCTGTGGACTTTAGTGTGACATTGCCATTCACGCGCTCATTCTTTTTGCAGCGTTTCCTGTAATAGGATACAGGTAGTGTAGCTGTGGCACCAGCAAGCTTGTGGTCATATTACAGACTGACAGCAACATTACAACACTGATAGAGGTAACCCTAAGGTCGTGGAATGTCAGTGAAGGGCAATTGTTTCTTTTAAAGGATTCATTTAATTATGGTCCTTCCACTGTGGAAAAAAGAATTGATCCATTTTTCAATTGATCAAAACTACAGAAGATCAGCAGTTATTTGCTGAAACTTAATGTAGTTCTTAAGGTTTAAATGATTAAAAGAGGTCCAAGATCAAGATGGCGGCGCGAGCAGTCGCAACGGCCCGGCGCTCTCCTCAACTTAGCGGTTTTCTTTTTATTTTGTGTATTTTTGTTTCACTTTTACTCCGATATACAGGAGCACATATGCAGTACAGTAAAACTGAAGTGCTTGCGGTTCTAAACCACAAAAACCTGCACACCTTTGCTGACAGTGACTGGGACTCAATTCCCCCTGAGATCCGGAGGGTCACCGACTCTAATTTCACCATACCACCGCTGAAGTGGCATAGGCGACGGAGGCACAGGAAACAGAAGAGAGGGAAGAGAGCGGGGCTGAAGGCTAGGCTACGTGCTAACCCACATGGACCGGCTATTCCGAGTCTCTTCCTCACCAACTCACGGTCACTAAATAACAAGATGGATGAGCTACGACTGTGGATCACCTCACGCTGTCTGGATTACTGTGTTATGATCATCACAGAGACTTGGCTGGACTCTTTTACCCCAGACACTGCGATTGAGCTAGCGGGCCACACTACGTTCAGAGCGGACAGGAACAAAGAGTCCGGTAAGAAACGCGGAGGAGGTCTGCTAGAGTTTGTAAACAATAACTGGTGCACCAACAACACAGTTAAAGTCGTCCACTGCTGCCCAGACATAGAATACATGATAGTTCAGTGCAGACCCTTCTACTTGCCGAGAGAGCTCACAGCGATCACAATAATAGCAGTTTATGTGCCGCCGCAAGCTAATGCTAAGTCAGCCATGGAGCTACTCAATCAATCAATCAATAAATCAATCAATCAATCAATCAAAGCTTTATTCGTCACATGCAGGTTGCCCTGCAGTGAAATGGGACACCCCCGACCTTACACATACAACACAGACATTACATGGGGATACCGGTCAGAGATTGGTAGCATTAGAGAAAAACATTGAAATGTACATTACAATGGGAAAGTACAAGAGGAAAAAAAGAGACCCCTACGCATGCTGTGCTTCCATGGTAGGACAGCATGAGAACAGGAAACAAAAAAACTCCTCTGCACAAAAAAGCACATGAATGTCCACAGCACAACATTATGAAGGACATGACAAGCCACGGGGATGGGTGGGGGGTGAGGAGTTATCCGAAGCGAACACAGCAGCCGCCCTGCACAGCGCTATCATTCCAGCGCGGCACATAGACCCGCCGTGTTCCCCCGCAGGAAACAAGCATCGAAGGCGTTTGGAAAGGGAGAGGGATCAGTGTTTGCTTATCAGTGTAAGTGTATGTGTATGCGTGTCCATAGTTCAGCGGAGACAGTGTCCTTCGCCCTGCCAGGCTAAGTAAACAGTCTACCAGCCAACCCAGGTGGCCTTGCATGGGATGGGAAGGAACAGTCACAACATAGTCGTTATCAGGGATTGTTTTTGATCGGCTCCAGCCTTGAGCCCGCAGCTGGCACCGAAGGGGTAGCCGAATAATGATGGTGATTTTTCTTTTGCAAACAACTCATAAGAATTTCAGGCTGTTTTTTAGCACTCCGACACTGGTCTCTCAATCTCCTTTTTTATAGCTTCGAGTTTCTCCAAGATGTTACTCCAGCGCTCCATTAATAAACAGCTAACAACGCACCCGGACTGCGCTGTGATCGTGGCAGGAAATTTTAACCACGCAAACCTGAAATCTGTCCTGCCTGGATTCTTTAAAAACGTGAGCTTTCCGACGAGGGAAAACAACACACTAGACCAGGTCTACACCAACATCCCAAATGCTTACAAGGCCACCCCCCTGCCTCATTGGACTCTCTGATCACCTCTCTCTGTCCCTGATCCCTGCTTATAAACCTCTAATTCAAAGACAAAAACCATCTGAAAAATCAGTAAGAGTGTGGACCGCGGAAGCCACCACGGCCCTACAAGACTGTTTTGATAACACAAATTGGAGTGTATTTGCAGAAGGATCAGACTTGGAGGGCCACACATCTGCCGTACTCTCATACATCAGCTTCTGTACTGAGAGGGTAACAACAACAAAGACTGTTAAAGTGTTCCCGAACCAGAAGCCATGGCTCAACAGTGAGGTGAGAGCCCTACTAAGAGCACGTGACAGCGCCTTCAAATCAGGAGACCAACAAGTCTACAAAGAGGCACGCCAATCTCTGGTTAAAGGCATAAAAGAAGCCAAGCGCAAATACAAACAGCACATCAAGGAACACTTTAACACAGAGAACTCCAGAAACATGTGGCAGGGGATCAAGACACTCACTGGCTACAAAGACAGTTGCACACAAACCAACTCCCCAGACATCACCTTACCTGACACCCTAAACCATTTCTTCGCCCGCTTTGACCAAGAAAACAGGGACACCATCACCCATCCTGCCATTACAGAGAGGGACGATGCTCCCATCCAGCTGGAGCAGCACCAGGTCAGAACCACACTGTGCAGAGTCAACGCGAGGAAAGCAGCTGGTCCTGACGGTGTAGCCGGTAGAGTGCTTAAAGCATGTGCAGACCAACTAGCAGAGGTTTTCACCACCATCTTCAACCTCTCACTGCTACAGTCTGTAGTACCATCCTGCCTTAGGTCAGCCACCATCGTTCCAGTGCCCAAGAAGAACACAGTGAGCAGCTTGAATGACTATCGTCCAGTTGCTTTAACACCCATAATTGCCAAATGTTTCGAACAGCTCATCATGTCACACAGCTGCCATCCCTGCAAACCTCGATCCATACCAGTTTGCATACAGGGCAAACAGGTCGACAGAGGATGCCATAATAACAGCTCTTCACACAGCCCTCACACACCTGGACATTAGTGACACCTATGTGAGAATGCTATTTGTGGACTTCAGCTCTGCCTTCAATACAGTTCAACCTCACAAACTGATTAATAAACTAAGCAACTTAGGACTCAGCAGCTCACTGTGCAGCTGGATACTGGACTTCCTGAGCAACAGACCCCAGAACGTAAGAATGGGAGAGCACACCTCCTCCACCCTCATTCTGAATGTGGGTGTCCCACAGCGGTGTGTCCTCAGTCCCCTCTTATACTGACTTTTCACCCATGACTGTTCACCAATCCACACCAGTAACACCATTATAAAATTTGCTGATGACACCACTGTCATAGGACTGATCGACAACAACGATGATTCAGCCTACAGAGAGGAGGTTCAGCATCTGAAGCAATGGTGTGACGACAACAACCTGCATCTGAACACAGCCAAGACCAAGGAGATGGTAATCAACTTCAGAAGAACAAAGCGATCTGAGCACTCTACCCTCTACATTGATGGGGAGGAGGTAGAAAGGGTAGAAAGCTTTAAGTTCCTCGGAGTCCACATCTCGGCCGACCTTACCTGGTCCACAAACATCTCCCACCAGGTAGGGAAAGCACAACAAAGGCTGTACTTCCTCAGGAAACTACGTCAGGCCCAATTACCCCAAAGACTGCTAGTAAACTTCTACCGCTCCACCATTGAGAGCCTTCTGACTTACTGCTGCACACTCTGGTTCAACTGCTGCACTGCAGAGGACAAGAGGAAACTGCAGCGGGTGGTGAGGGCAGCAGAGCGGGCAATCGGCACTTCACTAACCCCCCTCAGAGACATCTATACTGGCAGACTTCAGCAGAAAGCCAGCATCATCATCAAAGACCCCTCGCACCCTGGACACTCACTTTTTTACCCCCTTCCCTCTGGTAAAAGCTACAGGTCCATCAGGTCGAAGACAAACAGACTCAACAGAAGTTTTTACCCACAGGCTGTAAAACATGCCCTACCTCCACCCTGATTGGAGGATAACTGCACTGCCAACACTCATGGACATTACACCTTATTTATAAATTGTATTTCTGTTTATACTTCAATGCAACCAACACCCTTACCTCTTTAAACTGTATTTATTATAACATTATTTAGTATAGTTCCAACAGCACCCCCCCCCCCCCCCCCCCCCCCCCCCCCCACTCAATGTGCAATATCACTGATCACACTGCACCTCTCAATGTACCTGCTAGTTAGATGGCATGTATGTGTATGTATATAGATGTAAGCGTGTATGTGGAAATATGTGTGTGTATGCATGTACGGATGCAAATATGTATATATACATACAGTGGCTTGCAAAAGTATTCGGCCCTGTGTGGGGTGTGCGTAATTATTCAGCCCCCTGAGTCAATACTTTGTAGAACCACCTTTTGCTGCAATTACAGCTGCCAGTCTTTTAGGGTATGTCTCTACCAGCTTTGCACATCTACAGACTGAAATTCTTGCCCATTCTTCTTTGCAAAACAGCTCCAGCTCAGTCAGATTAGATGGACAGCATTTGTGAACAGCAGTTTTCAGATCTTTCCACAGATTGTCGATTGGATTTAGACACCAGACAGGTCAGGGATAAAGTTATTGAGAAATTTAAAGCAGGCTTAGGCTACAAAAAGATTTCTCAAGCCTTGAACATCCCACGGAGCACTGTTCAAGCGATCATTCAGAAATGGAAGGAGTATGGCACAACTGTAAACCTATCAAGACAAGGCCGTCCACCTAAACTCACCGGCCGAACAAGGAGAGCGCTGATCAGAAATGCAGCCAAGAGGCCCATGGTGACTCTGGACGAGCTGCAGAGATCTACAGCTCAGGTGGGGGAATCTGTCCATAGGACAACTATTAGTCGTGCACTGCACAAAGTTGGCCTTTATGGAAGAGTGGGAAGAAGAAAGCCATTGTTAACAGAAAACCATAAGAAGTCCCGTTTGCAGTTTGCCACAAGCCATGTGGGGGACACAGCAAACATGTGGAAGAAGGTTCTCTGGTCAGATGAGACCAAAATGGAACTTTTTGGCCAAAATGCAAAACGCTATGTGTGGTGGAAAACTAACACTGCACATCACTCTGAACACACCATCCCCACTGTCAAATATGGTGGTGGCAGCATCATGCTCTGGGGGTGCTTCTCTTCAGCAGGGACAGGGAAGCTGGTCAGAGTTGATGGGAAGATGGATGGAGCCAAATACAGGGCAATCTTGGAAGAAAACCTCTTGGAGTCTGCAAAAGACTTGAGACTGGGGCAGAGGTTCACCTTCCAGCAGGACAACGAGCCTAAACATAAAGCCAGGGCAACAATGGAATGGTTTCAAACAAAACATATCCATGTGTTAGAATGGCCCAGTCAAAGTCCAGATCTAAATCCAATCGAGAATCTGTGGCAAGATCTGAAAACTGCTGTTCACAAACGCTGTCCATCTAATCTGACTGAGCTGGTGCTGTTTTGCAAAGAAGAATGGGCAAGGATTTCAGTCTCTAGATGTGCAAAGCTGGTAGAGACATACCCTAAAAGACTGGCAGCTGTAATTGCAGCAAAAGGTGGTTCTACAAAGTATTGACTCAGGGGGCTGAATAATTACGCACACCCCACTTTTCAGTTATTTATTTGTAAAAAATGTTTGGAATCATGTATGATTTCTCACGTGTACACCACTTTGTATTGGTCTTTCACGTGGGATTCCAATAAAATTGATTCATGTTTGTGGCTGTAATGTGGCAAAATGTGGAAAAATTCAAGGGGGCCGAATACTTTTGCAAGCCACTGTATGTGCGTGTATGTTTGCAGGTGTATGTGTAACTTGTACATATCTTTCTTGTGTAAATGTAAATTTGTCTGTTATTGTGTAAATACTTACGCTATTGTGTACTCCACACACATGGAGAGATGCCAAACTGCCTTTCACTGTTCTTGTAACAGTGACAATAAAAAGCTATTCTATTCTATTCTATTCTTTAACATCCTGTAATTGGCAGTTCAGTGGTGAAATCACGGTCAAAAATCACATGATTACTCACAAGTGAGATACCTGAACACTAGCCAGAAAGAAAGCATCCTCTACCTCATTTTTTTTTTAATTAAATTAAATTAATTAAATATATTGCATTTTACTTCATCTCATGTCTTTTTTTTCCTGTATTTATTTGTCTTTTTTTCTCTTTTTCATTAACTTGTGAAGCACTTTGGTCAACTTTGCTGCTTTTAAATGTATAAAAATAAAAATGACACTGAATTGAATAAGAATGTCCAAATAGTCAATAAATTACTTTCTAAATGTGTCTACACTTTTCTTGTGACCTTCAGGGGAAACCCAGACAAGTGTGACATATGGGGGAACACGCCGCTCCACCTGGCAGCTGCCAATGGTCACCTCAACTGCCTTTTCTTCCTGGTGTCTTTTGGTGCCAACATATGGTGCTTGGACAATGACTACCACACACCTTTGGACATGGCTGCCACGAAGAATCACATGGATTGTGTCCGCTACCTGGATTCCATCGCTGCCAAGCAGACAAGCCTTAATCCCAAGCTGGTCAGCAAGCTGAAGGATCGGGCGTTTCGTGATGCTGAACAGCGAATCAAAGAATGCATGAAGATGCAGAAGAAGCACCACAAACGTATGGAGAAAAAGTTTTACAAGGACGTTTCTGAGACATCTGCATCAGATGTCATGAGTTTCTCCAGCTACACGAGCAGCTCTCTTAGCCACAAGCTGCTCAACTTAAACACAGCCACTGTCAGTGTGCCATATTCCCAGGTTTGTTATTTGTAATTTGTTTTTTTTGTTTTGGATTGTTGCCACCTAGAAAGAGCTTCTCTTAATTGCAAAGCCTGAAAAGAGTAAGGAAAACCTTACATGGTCACTGTTAAAATGCCAACAAGCTGATGTACTAGTACTAGTTTTAGATTACATTCGATTACTAGGTTAACTCTATGAATTTAACCGCAACACTTTTCTTTTTGTAGAATTTAGTTCTCAACTCTATATTTTTTCATGCTTTTCCAGGCCTTTCCCTGCCAGTGGCTTGAATTGCTGCTATACCTGTTTAGCCACAGACAAAATATGTTACACTTTATAAAGCATAAGCCACTTCAAGTGGTGAAAGACTATAAACTGTATATAAAAGATGGCTATAACCACCATGAAGTCTTCTGCTCCTTGATTCCTCACCGTGAGTGTTTTGACTCCTGCCACGTTGGTGCTTTGTAGCCAGAAATGATTGTATATGAACAGGATAGTGTGCTAAAAAAATATGTAGCAAGCTTGGTTAGCTGCCACTTTAAACTGTACAGGTGCAATGCGCATGCCTACTAATTGGTGACAAACTGATAAAATTCTAGAGTACCTTGAAAAAAAATGACAAACTTCTTGGCTTGTCTGTACCTCCAAAATGTTGTCTTCAGATTTTTTCATGAAAATCCTTCAAAAAGCAGCAACAATACAGGTGAAGAAAACCAGACAGCTAGCTACCCCACCTGTCTGTTAAAGTTGCCACATCTCTAACTTTAAGTCTTAACAGTATCTAGATGGATTACTTATGGATGGATAGGTGAAACAGTGCAAAAGTTCATGATAATCCATTCAAAGATGTCAAGACATATAAGTAAAATTAATGTATTGCTTTGGGGAAAGCTATCGGTAGTAAATACAATGACAGTCTATTTCAATTTGCATGGAAGCACATCCAAAAATTCAAAATACATATACCAAGAAAGGATGGCAACAGTGTGAAAAATATCTACCATAAATAAATCAATTAAAATTTGTTACTACTAATGCAAGATAGACACAAAATTTAAGAATATTTGTCTCAAATCTGAAAAAGCTTTTAAGATGGAATTCTGTCATTTCTGATGTGTGCCTCATTGCTGCATGCTTACTATCTTATCAGGCAACTCTCCATGCCACAAGCCGAGGGAAGACAAAGATCCAGAAGAAGCTGGAGAAGAAAAAACAAGGAGATGGCACCTTTAAAATCTACGAAGATGGTAGGAAAAGTGTGCGCTCCCTCTCCGGACTTCAATTGGGTAATGATGTCATGTTTGTCAAACAAGGGACTTATGTCAACCCAAAGGATCGTGCCCGGCGCAATGTTCGCGACATGTTTCCCAGAGACAATGACGATGCCATTTCACGTGCCATGAGTGAGCCAGACCTCCATGGACCAGATGTGGACTATTCTGAGATCAGCACTGATTCTGGACACGATTCCCTGTTTAACCGACCCGGTCTTGGCACCATGGTCTTTAGGAGGAACTATGTGAGTGGAGGAATGTTTGACCTTGGAAGTCACGATGCAGCCAGTGTGGCCCGTTCAGGCAATAATGTGCGTTTACGCAGTCGGTTGCAGCAATACCCAAGTCTAGATGAAGACAGCATTGGCAGTGCACACAGCCTACAGGAGAGAAATGTTGAAGAACTGCCTTGGGAAGAAGTTGAACTAGGGCTGGATGATGATGATGAGCCTGATACAAGCCCTTTGGAGGTCTTCCTCGCCACCCAGAGCATGAACGACTTTTCCTCCATCTTCAAAAGGGAGAAGATTGACCTTGCAGCGCTGTTACTGTGCTCCGATCATGACCTTAAGAGTATCCATATACCCTTAGGACCAAGGAAAAAGATCTTAGATGCCTGTAAGAGACGGCGAGAGACTTTAGTTGAGCCTGACTACATCGAGGACACAGAATTGTGAGTGTTGAGATTTTTTGTTTCAATTTCAGTTTATTTTTTTAAAAGGGACAATGCAGTTCAACATAGTTCAGATATGAAACACTATGGAGCATGAAACTGATGTGCAGCATATATAGTGTAGAGCTATTGCTAATTTCTAACTCTATTTGTAGCTATTGCTATTGTTCTAGCACTTTAATAGATCAGCTACTGCATTAGTCTTGATGAATCTTCGATTTTTTTTCCTCCCTAATGTTTGTTCTTTATTAGTGAAGCACATACCTAGTTTGGACTAAGGTCAGATGACTCCCAGTCAAGAACACCCCATCCTGAAAAAATGCTTGTCTGGTCTGCATTTTGCTATCATCACTAAAACTGAAGAGCTGGATATAGAAAAAAGTATAGCTGAAATAATCAAAATCAATCTTTAAGGGTATTAGGGCACGTGCTAGAACACAAAGACAAAACTGTGTTTTTGGACCTTTTTATGTTGTCTTATTGTTATAGCTCCTCAGAGAATCTTTCATTTTACAAACATTCATTATTTTTCTTTCTTTTCTACAGATAATAAAAGATGTGGTTACCTATCCTGCTGTGTGCTCATCCAGCCTTAAAGGTTAGTGGAGCATTGCAAAGTAAATGTCACATATGGGCTGGATGTTAAACCCAAAAGGACACTGTCATGATGAATATGTCAAGCATGAGATAAATCCTTAACAGGATTCCTTTACAGTGTCTTTTTAGCTCAGGATGATCACTGAAAATATCTCTGTTTGGTTGATTGGAGTTCCCCGTGCTGCATGGTTTCACAAACTGAAAGACCCTGAGTGTAGCACTGTGCACATTGTATGCCGTTTGGCACAGTTAACAGAGAGATGATTGTGGGGTCTGTGTCCCCTGAACCTTTTAACCCCCTCGGGGTCAATCTGGACCTCATGTGCCTGCATTGCTTGTGCCTGTGCATTTGCTGAAAAGCGTATGCTGTTAGAAATACACTAGTGTGATTTCAGCTGTAACAGCAATTTTAATAACTATTTGTAACTGAAGTAACATTTCCTTGTATTCTTATATTTTGTCTCTGTATATGTTTACATAAAGAAAGCCACGTCAGGCCTAGAGTAGCCCACTGGTAATGAAGGCCAATCCTTTGTTGTTATTACACTTGTGATGTAAAATCTAATACCACAGTATTTTTTTAATAAGTGCATACTACACTGTAACATGTCACTGTAGAATTAGACTAAAGCGGGATCTTGAAATTGTGTTTTTCGCAATAATTTTTTACTCTGAGTGCTTTATATTAATGTACCTTTGCTCAGTAGCACTTTAATATTTACTATCTCAACTTTTGTACACAAATATAGGTAGATTTTACTCTTATTAAAAAAATTTAATGATGTAATTTGTTTAAAGGATGTGTGCATGTACTATTTTTTCTTGCTATATAACATTTCATCTGAACTCAGAGTGACACTGATTGCAGAAAAAATCTCAGTTACATAATGCAGAGCATTAGCTCTAATGAGGGACACTAAGTTCTTTGTGATGTCATTTTTCTGGGAATGCCCATTCATTAGTGAGATAAACATATAAATATGATGAATAAATTGATGTTGTACCATTCAGCTTTGACTGATCACTAAACATCCTGCTTTAGTCATCTCCTGTTTACAGTTAGCATTTGAAGCTTCTTCTAAGACAGTTGTGTGTCTCTGTATTTGAAAGACACAGGGTGTTTTCACAGTGGCAGTGCTTAATCCATGTAAATTGAATTCTGGTTCATTTTTCTATTTGGTGCTGTTCATTTGTGCAGGTGTGAACACAGTAATCGCACTCATGTGCAGACCAAAACAGACACTGACACTGACCGCATCAAGACGCTTCGAAGGAGGTGGTTTCTGTATCGTTCCAAACAAACTCCAGAGCTGTTCATTTATGGTATGAATGTTATTCAACCCCAATATGAACCAACTACCCAGTGTACATTACAAGTTTGAGCTAAAAAACATCCAATAGCCACATATACTTTGTATTCTCAGTGTGGCAAAGTACTATAGAAGTGCTAAGATCTGTATGGGCTAGCAACTAGCCATGAGAAGAACATAAATTCTCCATGTTCTCCATTAGTCCAGAACATAGCACCTTGTTCTTGTATCTACTTTTGTTGCACCTGGACAATGAGTAAACTGAGCAAACTGACACAATTTGATTTGCTTGGAGTTCACTTAGATTTTTCTCTGTGTGAAAAAATAAACCAAACAACAGAAAAAAGGTACAAGTTTACAAACACATCAACTGATTCTGACCAGAGTTAACAAAGTATAGGTGTGAAAAGGCCATTGTTGTGGCCATAGTGATAGTACACGACTGCTGTTCCCGAATGTCATTGTTCCGTCTGTGCTACATGACTGAAAATGAGGAAGTTGTCTCAGTGGGTAAAACTAATTTTAAAAATGGCTCAAATGTCATCTGTAAATGATATTGGTGGATGATAATATTAGTTTTACTGAAATTTAATTAAATTGTTGTGTTTTAGCAACAAACTATGTCAGTTATAGAGTCTGTAATTGAGAACTAGGGAGGATGTTCAGTCCCTACGCTCAAATCAGTCTCAAAGATGGGTCAAGTTTCGAAGAACTCCAACACATGGCAACTCTTAGCGGTAATACAGTGGAGAGTTTGAAGGACAATAAACACAATGTCAACATCAAAAACAAACTGGAAGATTGTACAGTTGAGATGTCCAACATGCTGCTGCTACAAGACATGGTATGTGATTCCTGCATTGACAGCCCGACTAAAGCGTTAAGATTCTGCCTGACTTGCCTCATTCCCTACTGTGAGAGCCATTTCAGAGCAGGAAAAAGCCAAATTTCAAAACCCTCACTTAGTGGATCCACTCCATGACATCTTATTGTGAGGTTCATAAGCTTCCTCTCAACTATTTCTTCCTGATGGAGGACTGATTTCATTATCTGGACTGCGAGAGAGAGAAGCACGAAGGGCATGCAGCTGTGACTTTGGGGGAGGCACGTAGACAGATTGAGGTCTCAAAGATACAACACAATATAATTTATTTACAGGGTAAAATGTTCCTAAGAAAGGAGTAAAGATCATTTGGAATACAATGGTTTTGCAATCTTTTACTTACAATGTGGGGGTCATTTAGTCAGTAGATGTAGCATGTGTTGTTTTTTGTGCTGTTTTTTGTAGACTGAGCACCAAAGGAACTGAGGGAGATCAGTGAGAGTGCCTCAGGAGTTGATAAGGCAGTTGAAACACTGCAGAGCATGGACTGCATGATTTATTCATTCATCTAGTTGCATTATGATTTTGTCCAGTTTCAGTTTCCATCAGGTTTGTGTTATCATTGAACAGTAGTTCGCTAGGCTGCACAGAGCTGTGGAGAAGGCCAGAAAAGGGGCAGTGGAAGTGCCTTAAGGAGAACAAAAAACAGGCCCTCAGACAGACTGAAGGCATTCAAGCACACCTGGAGCAAAAGAGAGCAGAGGTGATGACAACATTGGCTGAAATAAACAAAGTGTCCAGGAGAAAGTCTGATATTGACTTCCTACAGGTAGAAAACATATGAAACATTCAGGTTATTGTATTATAAGTAGAGGAATTACACATAGTCAAGTGAGTGTGAAACCTTTTTGGCATTACAGCCTATTGTAATAGTGTGGTGTTTTAAGACAAAGAGTTTATTTTGGAAACAAATGTGTTGACAGTATACGTAGAGCAGGAATTTCAACTTTTCGGGTATTTTACACAGAAAAAGTACAATGTTTCTTTTGTTGTTGGTGGTTTTTTTTGATAAACCAAAGAAATTTCACATCATATTACAATGGCATTTTTCAACAATGACAGAAGTGGGCAGGGGAAAAAAACCTGCAGAACCGCACATAGGTCAGCAATCTACCTTAACTAACTATGGTGAGGCAAAAGCAAAGAGAGAGGGAAAAAAAGCAATGACAATAAACAATGCATCGGTTACCTGATATGTTTCTTTTGTTTGTGTGCATGTGTCTTCTGCTTGCCCTCTTCTCTCTATGTAAGCTGCGGGTTTCTCTGATTCCAGACCTGCATGTTGCTGATCTGCAGTGACTGCCCACACCAACCTGCCAAGTCATAATTCTTACATGGTTTGTTGCCTCTCTGTGATCTTTTCTCTTTACTTTCCCATCACCTAAAGCAGTCAAAGCAGAAGGTGACCCTCCTGACCCTGGTTTGTACAGAGGATTCTTCTGTATAAGGGTTTTTGGTTTGGTTTGTTGTTTGGTTTCCCACTGCCACTCACAATCAAATTGCTATTTTCTTTTTATGAAAATAGCAATTTCCATAAAGGTCTTACCTTGCAATATAAAGTCCTCTCATATTCAAATATAATTAAATTGGCTTGTTCCAAGGGTACTCAGAGTGGAAAAAAGGAATGACAGCTGTATGTCTCCCCGACGTGAACATGAACTGCATGGATCATCTAACCTTTTACACCCAAATAGTAACTGATATTACACAGGAACTGTACAACCTGATTCTTTTCCTCCTACAGTGGAAAGCTGAGCATGATTTGCAAAAGTGGTGAGTTTCATTCACAACATGGGTTTTGTTCCACACCTCATACTTGGTTATTTGAGCCTTGGTGAAAGTCAAGATATAAACCAATCCTGGTAATATCAGTAGTTTCCAAGGTGGTTCCACGCCTAATACTGGAAAAGGCCTCATGCGAATTGTACAGTGTATCTTACAGCGTGGGTTTTTTTTAAGACATTCATGACACTAGGGATGACACTTGGTGTGTATCAGTGTCTGTCGTGTCTACAGTGTCTGATCCAGACTATGATGGCTACTTTGATAATAAATTTATTCAGCAACACTGCAAGTTTCATATTTGTCCTTTGAATGAAAAGTCTTACATCACAGGCGTTTGTGTTTTTCTTAGGGTGACATTAATGACACATTTTTTTCTTTATTTTTTGACATCATGCTTGGAAAATGTAAACTAAAGTGGTTTATTGTTTCCGATTTAAGCATAAAACAAACACAGTTTACTGTGTGTTGTGTGCAAATTTTATATGCTAATATTAGCATTTAGCTCAGAGCAGTGCTATAGTACTGCCACACAGAGCTGAAATTCAATATAGTGTAAACAATCATCAGAACAACCTCTATATCAAATTAATGGTACTAAATCATCCGTGCCAGTCCCTCATCTTTCTACCCTGCCTAAACCTGACACCAGAGAGGACTTCTTGAAATGCAAATAACCCTTCAAAACATCACCCACCCCCCGCTTGTCATATCTTATTTTTATTTCCACATTGTCTATTTCCTCCTCTTTTTAAGACTCCAGAAGTTTGACCTTTGACCGAGACACCTGACCAACACCAGCCCATGGCAGCACAGCTACCTGGAACATCCCGACTTTGAATACTCATGCCAAGCCATGAATTTACAAAGCCTTACTTGGGAAGACACTATATTGAAGCAGAGCTGAGTAAGAAAGGTTGTCGCACACAAGAGTATCGATCGAAACCTGCATCACCGGGAACAATTTTTCCTGGTGCGTGGGAAAGAACAGCGGAAGTTTTTCTGCCTGGCATACTGGTGATGGTGGCCCATCTTGGAAACTACTGATATTAGCAGGATTGGTTTATATGTTGCCTATCACCAAGGCTCAGTTTCATTTCATAATGTTACTGGTCCTGTCAAGCTGCTCCATAAATACATGGCCGATTTCACTGAACCTTTGCTCTGGTCAATGCAGAATGATCTATATGCTAACAGATTATGAGCTGCCTCCACTGTGAGCTTGTAAAAGAAAAGAAATGGTCTATTATGACTATTTATTGATGTTACATAACAAACTTTGTAAATATATTGTATAAAGAGTATTTTCACCCCCACATAGATAACATAGAAGGTTAAATTGAATAGTGGTGGCAAATGTGCAACATGGAGAAAACTATGCAGCACATGAAGTGTTAAGGATTTATTGCAGCTTTTTGAAACTTTATTGCTCTTAAATGTGATGCGAATGAAGAGGAAAACACACAATTGTCTGCCAGCAATTCTTTTATTTGCGTTACAGATTTATTTCGTTATTCGAAGATTTAGTGCCTGTCGCCTAGGTTATTTGCATTGTTCAGTGGTGGTAAAACTGTATACAACTATATACTTTAATTTGTGGGATTTAAAATCATTCAATTTGAAACAAAAGTACTGTCATTAAATGCTAACATATGTTCATCTTTAGGCAGTGAAATCTGTTTCACTCTCATCATAAACTGGGTTTACAAAGTGCACAGCTGTCTGAGTCATGGAGATTGAATTACTAACTCCAGTCCCATATAGACTAGGAATGTCAGGCATCATAGCGGGCTGGTCAAACATAGGATTATCAAACCCATGGTCGAGAGGTCCACCGAGATCTGGCATGTTACTGCTATTTTTGAATCTGTTCAGTGTTGGCATTTGAACAACCCCCTTATGAACCAAGACACCCAAGATAATGAGTGTAATCAGCAGTAAAACTCCAAAAACAACTCCAACTGCCAACCCTGCACTATCTCCAGTTTCCTCAGAAGAGGTCTGAATTTCAACTCCGGAGATTCCCAAATTAGAGCCATGAGAACGAGCATCCTTCATTACGTCCTGGGCCAAAGCTGCTGACTGTATTCCCTGCTCTCCATCCAGTATTACTATCTGGATTTCAGATAACGTACCAAGACTGATTATCCCCATCAGCCGCTGTGGCTTTAAGACTTTGGACATCCCCAGCTGAATGGATTGGTATTGTGGCAGGGCAAGAAAAAGGTGACGGATTCGTTCCCTGTAAGTCTGAAGGTTAAAACCATCATCAAAACGGAGGGTAACAATGGCACCACACACATCACAACAGTGTCCTGTTGGGCGAAGAGGGTTCTTACAGTTTGGAGAGTCACACGTTACTGTGCTACAGATCTGCTGATGGTGTACAGAATTCCCACAGTCACAACCAGAGGGATCCTCACAGGCTGGGTTTCCGACAGCAACAGCAGAGGATCCATGAAACTGCAGTTTGCCCAAACTTGAGCTGAGATACTGGGAGAAGTCCGACTGGGTAGTAAATGTATTCCCCAGCACAGACACAGATTTGACAGTGATGCTAGAATGACTAGAGCTGGTGTCCACTCTGAAGGAGGAGAGGGCTTTAAAAACAACATCATCGTAATGGCAGGGGACGCTCTCCTCGTGGACAGAGAATAGGAAGTTTCCTTGCTCTAGGTCATTCAGAGTTGCAGCTGCCTGCCATAGAGTTGGATCGTACCACTGAAGTGACTCTGAATCTTTAAACTCAGTCGTGACTCCCGTTCCACAGCCTGGGTCCTGCCCGCTGACAGCATAAAATCCAGCTCCTGAATTCAGGATGAACTCCCCATCAACTGGCAACCTCATCTCCAGCACAGCATGAGTGGTCTCCACAAACACAGAGACTTTTCTTTGAGCCGAAAACTGAACTATGTCATTGCCACAAGGAATATCGCCTTTGTCCCAGTTGGTCTTATTCTCATAGTTTGTATCAGGAATCCACTGTTTATATAGGGCATTTGCTACCCCAACAAGACAGAAGAGCAAGAGCATGTCTGGTATTTTCAGCATCCTGGGTAATTGTGACAGCCTAAAAGAATATTGCGTGACCTTTGTTTCAAATCTTGTGACTAACACGGGTGCACACAGCTTACTAAGGGCACTAAACCAAATCAGCCTGCTCATGCAGGTAAAACATTTACATTTTCTGCTACAACGGACCGGTTTTATTGATAATTCCAAAACATCCTTACCACTGCATTTTCCCTTCAATGCATTTCTGCTTAGAACTAAAGTAGAAATGAATTCATTAGGTTTATATTGCTGCTATTGCCACTGACACTGCTATTTGTATACTCACTGAATTACATTAAGTCCAATGCAATCAAATGTGGTGATAATTCTGCTTCGTCATTAATGCCAATTCTCTGATCGATGCAATAATTTAGCTTCTGGTCTAAATCATAGTGTGTGTGTGTGTGTGTGTGTGTGTGTGTGTGTGTCAACGTAAGGTTCTCAGTCAAATTTTCAAACATAATTAATTTGACTGCTACCAGCATCAGATACGCACCTTAATGATTAACCATCATCGAATTCATTTTCAGTGAGTAATGAGCATTTATATGCACATAAATCCATTCAGATGCTTAATATGAATGCATCAAAGTCCATATCGTTTACATTGTTTATTTTGCATTCGAAGGAGAGTGAGAATACCAGGAAAGCCATCAAGTTTACTGCATCTTGAATTTTCAAATGTCTAAGGTCAACAGGACTACACTTTCAGTCCGCACGACCAAAATAGCTCCTTCTTGGAAGCTGCGAGAATCTGCATAGTAAACAGACTCAAGTACCCGTCGCACTTGGATTTCCCTTCAGGCAGTGCCTGACGTGCGCCAGTATCACGAGCTAGTAGAGTTCGTTGTTTATGGAATAACGATCAAATACGAAACAGGACCTGACCAGCACAAGTGACGATTGGGGAAAAAACACCAAAATATGTGGTGTAAGTCTCCTTTGGGTGCGGTGAGAGATTAAACAATCAGCCAAAACTAATTGCACCTGTTTTTCGTCGTTTACGTGAGCACTGAGGAGGCTTTCTGTGCAATCTGACCTGCGCACACTAGAGCGCTGGCCCACTTAGGCTATGCCGTGTTTTCCAACTCAGTGTTCAGTTTAGATAAACTTTAACCCGAAAGCAACATACACCCTCTGGCATCTTGACACTAGTTTGAAAGTCCAACACTAACGCTGTAGATCAGTTTTCAAAGATTCGCTTTTCTTTCTGTCTGTCTTTCTTTTTTTTCTCTCTCTCTTTTTTTGGACAATCACATTTAAAATAGTGGCGGATGTAAATAATATTAATTCTGTAGCTAAAGGTGAAATATCGTTGTTTTCCATACTAAAAGACTCGTGTGGTGTTTTAGTACTCTTGGGTGCGCTTATATAGTCCTTCCCCACTTATTTTCTTTAGTAGGCTCATAAAAAAAATCTTGTATTTCTCAGCGGTTAACCTGTAAAGATATGGGATCATTACAGCTTCACTTAAGCTAAAGCACATGATCTTTTGTAGGAAAATGCCAAACGTTGTTATGACGGCTCATCCATCAAATGGTGGAACTGTGACACAAGTGGACAGCATCCACCATTTGCCCAGTCCTCCCCATCCTCCCACTGTGGATGGTGCTAGTGAAAGTGGACACCATACGGAAGTAGTTAAAGAAAGGACTCCCCAAGGTGGTGAATGGCTCCTGTCTGGGATAATTTGCATCAACATCCTGATGCTTGGCTGTGCGCTGGTCAGCAGCAGCGCCTTCAATGTTGTGGCCATAACACCAGTGCACCGGCAAATCTTCCTCATCACCCTCCTCGTCCTTACTATGTTGTGGATGCTGTTTTACATGGTCGTCACCTCCCGAAAGGATCATGCAGTCTTATTTAAAGATCGCCATGCTGGGCCTGTGTGGCTCAAGGGTGAGAAGTCCGAGCAGTGCTTTCTGGCTCTGTTTCTGCTTGCTCATTTCAGCTTAAACCCCTAATTTTTTTATTTTTTTATATGTTGCAGCTGGGCTTGTGCTGTTTGGCCTCCTTAGTTTCCTCATGGACATCTTCAAGATTGCCACTTATGTGGGCTACCTTCACTGTGATTCTCCTGTTAAAGTAGCCTACCCCGTTGTGCAAGCTGTGTTTTTATTTTTCCAGGTTGTTGCATGTTATGAAAATTGTAAGAATATGCTCGCTCTTGCATGCTGCATTGGTAAAACTTTTAAAAGTTGTCTCTTCTAGACCTACTTCCTGTGGTTTCATTCAAGGGACTGCGTGCAGCTACACACCAACTTAACACGGTAGATTCTTTTATACATTTCATCTCCTCCGTTCATTCATTTCAGAGTATATAACATTCCTTATCTTTTTTCCCTCTTCAGATGTGGGCTTACTCTTACACTTTCAACTAACCTGGTGGTGTGGATGGCAGCAGTGACTGAGGAGTCGATTCACCAAACTGAGATAACTCATCTGAATATAAGTGTCTCGCACAAGTTGTACAGAGGTATTGAGCCGTAGCTTCCTGTTTATAGATGAAGGTCAGTGTTTACAAGGAAAATAACGGATGGTTGCTCTTTCTGTTCCAGCCAACTACGGTGCCAAGATGTGCACATGCAGTCATATGGCATGTGAGACCTTCAAAGAGGCCTTCTACTACCTGTACCCCTTCAACATAGAATACAGCCTCTTTGCTTCTGCCATGACCTACATAATGTGGAAAAACGTGGGCAGAATTGTTGAGCATCACAAGCACTACAAATTTAACTTCTATGTGAAAGATGTTTTCGTAGGGCCTGTAGCAGGACTGCTCCTGGTGGTGGCAGGACTTGTTACATTTGTACTGTACAAGATTAACATACTCAAAGAAGACAAGGAGAAAAGAAACAAGGCCCTGCTGATTCATTTCATTATGAACATAGTGATTGTTAGCTTGATGTCCCTCTCCACTATGATTGGTTGCATTATTTACAGACTGGACCGCAGGGAATATGTATCAGACAAAAACCCCACTCGCAGCCTGGACGTGGGGCTACTGGTGGCATCCTCTTTGGGGCAATTCATCATTAGCTATTTCAGCCTTGTGGCTACAGTGGCGATGGGAGCCCAGGGTTACCTAAATGTGCTCAACCTGGCCTGGGCTGTGGTAATGGTGGTTGAGATTGGCCTGCAGAACTATTTCATCATTGAAGGCCTCCATCGGGAGCCCATCAATGTAATGCAGGCAAACGCCCGTGCTTTTCAAGATCACACCGAAATGGCCAATGACGTGGAGGGTCAAATATCAAGATTCTCAATTTCTAAAAAGCCAAGTTGGAAAAGAAGAGTTCTGAGGGAAGTGTGTGCCTTTTTGCTCCTGGCAAACATAATTGTAAGTTGTATTTGTGCTTATTGGACTATCTACAGTTGCAACAACTACCAGTGTTTCCTGTCAAAATGTGTCTAATTCCCTTTTTCTCTATTGACAGCTATGGATCATGCCTGCATTTGGGGCTCGTCCCCAGTTCGATCACTCCGCTGAGATATACTTCTACAATTACACAATGTGGAACGCAATTGTGAATATTGGACTTCCTTTTGGAATCTTCTATCGCATGCACGCTGTGGCCAGTCTCTTTGAAGTTTATCTAAGAGATTAACTAATCTCCTAGCTGGACTCATTATTTCAATATAGGTGTATAAAAAGTGAACAATCTTATGTATCAAAACATTTAATATGTTATTTAACTACCTTTAATAAATAAATAAATAAATGTCTTTGTGTTTTCAGTTTTCCCTCTAGAAGGATTTAGTGCAGGGATTTGATATGTGGCGATGCAAATTTGTTCAAACCTTTTGCAGATTAAGTGACGAACAGGAGCATGATGCCACCTAGTGGTTAACATGTGAAGGTGGCGCTTTTACAGATGGCAGAATTGGACTTTGTGCAGAACTACAACTACTCTTTATGAACCATTTACACACCTCGAATTTCAGATTTTGCTTTACAGCACTGTCATACATAATGTGACCAATACAGAATTTGCAGATACATGTTATATATTAGATTTTTTTTTTTTTTTCAGGACACTTTAAGGAAAATACAATTTCAGCATAGAACATTATAAGCATTTCTCAAAAATGAAACCTGGTCATATACATAAAAACATACAATCTGTCTCAAAATATAATCACATAAATTTCAACCACAAAAGACAACTCAAAAAGGTGCAAGTTCACTTTAAAGCATTTCAAGTACAACAAATAATATTGGAATGATAACGTTGAGCTATACAAGATATGTTACACATCTTTGAAAGTTAAACAATATTCCCTCTTTCACTTTTATACTGCTAAAATTTGCCTCAGCCCTTACCAAACACTCCAGTCATCTCAGTGCTTTGACAAACATTCTGCGGTCTTAAGGTTTGAAGAAATGTACAAACACAGTTGTTTATGGACACTAGTGATAATTCAAACACTTTCTATCTTAATATAGACAGAAATCTCTACTCCACTCATCTGAATGACTCCCCTGTCTAGTTTGGTGGTGTCAGAAGCAAGCAACAGGTTTACAAGGATAGTTTCAACACAATCAGCTTTCCCACAAAACCAGCAGATACTGAAGGGATGAAGAAGCCTAGAGTCATTTTCATTGATAGTCTACATCCTCTGGATCTCAAATAGTCGGACGTCAGTGTCATACCAGATCGGAGGATCAACATTGCTGAAACAGAACAAAAGAAAATAATGGATTTGTTTTAATTTGCTTTTGAGGATATCGGTGTCCATAAATCTCATCTAAAATGCCTAACTCACCGCAAATAAACGACGCCCCACATGTAGGTGCGAAACCACATGGCGGTGCCTGCGTTGGCCTGATATTTCCTAATGAGGATGGGGTGAGGAACCGGCAGCAGGCCCACTAATGTGCCATGCTGTAGAAACTTTAGGATCTCTGATTCATCTGTTAGACCCCTGCAATGAAAGACACAGTAGACATTTACAGCATTTTTAGTAATATATCAAAACTTGCTTTTTGCAGTCCAATCAAATCTAAGTGAAGTGTTTGCATACTTGTCGATGCAGATTTTCTCCACCTGGGGCACCAGCACCTGTAGAAGTCTCATGATGGTCTGCAGGGGTAGCTTACACTTCCAAGAGAGGACCTGGGATAAAAGCGAGCAAATCTAATTTGAGTTCTCATTCCTCTAAATATCCAACGTCCAACAAAAACTCAATGAGAGGCTGAGAGCAAACCAGTATTCTGACCCATTCTGGTGTGGGAGCCCAAAAGGACGCTGATGATGCACTTGATAAACGTCTTCTCTCCATTTCTGCTTCAGTGTAGAAAACATCCTAATAGTGTGAAGAAATAAATTTAGAAATATCCTCTTTCCACTGGAGCAAACCAATACACCCCGTAAAAAGGCACTTACTTCACTGTCCCTGCCTGAGTTAGACTCCGTGTCGCTGGTCCCAGTAACTGCACTGTGGTCTGGGTGGACAGTGTTTGGGGAGTCTGTCTTTGGAACTGACACCATGGTGCCATCCTCTGATACTTGGGATTTCTCAGTCAGTTTATCAATGCCTACAGGAAACCAGCATCATAAATCACAGGACATTAGTGAATACTTTACAGATGTGTCTGGCGACAATACTTCACTTTTATAGTCTTACCAAAAAATTAAATGCAACACCAACTAATTTTGTGTTGTAACTAAAAAATGCATAGAGACTAAATTAAAGACATATAAATTCAATCTGCTAGTTCTAAGGCAGTCATTTTCATGTGCATGATGTGCATATGTACATGAAATACATGACACTTTATTAGTTATACATGTTCAGCATCATGTATCTAATGAGCTAATAACATGGCAGCAACTCAATGTATCGAGGCATGTAGACATGGTCAAAGCAACCTGCTGAAATTCCAACCGAGCATCAGAATGGGGAAGAAGGGTAGTTTAAGTGACTGAACATGAAATGGTTGTTGGTACCAGATGTGTTGGTCTGAGTAAGATTTACAGAGAATGGTCTAAAAATAAAAAAATATCGAATGAGCAGCAGTTCTCTGGGTGAAATGTCTTGTTGATGTCAGAAGTCAGGAGAGGATGGCCAGACAAAAAACCCCTGTCAGCTAAGAACAGGAAACTGAAGCTACAGTTCACACGGGCTGATGGAAAAGCTCTTCCAAGTCTGCTAAGTCTCAATTTCTGCTGCTACAGTCAGATAGTAGAGACAAAATTTGGTGTGAACAACATGAACGCTTGGCACATTGTCGGCCCCTTATTGCAAACTGAGTATTGTTTAAACCCCACAGAGGACTTGAGTATTGTTAATGACCATATCAGTCCCTTTATGACCAGTGTACCAATCTCCCAATTGTTGCTTCCAGCAAGATAACGCTCCATGTAACGAATCTCAAATTATGTCAAACTGTTTTTTGAAGAAGATAATGAGTTGACTGTACTTGAATGGCCTCCACAGTCACCAGATCGTAGACCTATAGAGCGCCTTAGCAATGTGGTGGAACAGGAGATTCTCATCATGAATTTGCAGCCCATAAATGTGCAGTAACTGTGTGGTGTCATATCAATATGGATCAAAATCTCCGAGGAATGCTATCCTCACCGTTTTTGAATCGTGCCATGAAGAATTAAAACACTTCTGAAGGAAAAAGGGGGTTAGGGTAATAAAGTGTCCGGTGAAGATATACGTATATGTATAATTACAACATTACCGTACAAACAACACATTACCTGGCATAGCAACCAGGCTGGCCTTCAGTGTACCGGGCTCCGCTGGCACTGCAGGGTGTGAGCCCTCCATGGATACAGTCTCTTGGGAGCTGGTGCGGGAAATGACGTCGGGTGACTTCTTCTTCCTTTGCAAAGCTTTCTGGATGGAACTGGGGTCAGAGGGCAGGTTGGCCAGCTGATGGAACACATTACGCTTGCGAATTATGGCATAAACCAGGTTGCAGTTTCCTGGGGAGAGAAACATGGACACTTGTGAAAATAATGTATCTCACAACAAAAGAACTCTATCTATCTATGCCTTGAATGTCTCCAGCTTTCTCTTACCATCAAACTGGTACTGGATAATGTTGTTGAAAGCCTCAAGAAGGAAAAAAACCAGGTGATGGTTCTGAGCTGCAGAGAACAGGAACCAGGTGGTGGAGAAGGCCTCCAGCAGGTGGAGCAGTTTATTAGCTGCTACCATTGACAGGCTCTTCAAGTAAGGGGAAACTGAAGGATAAGTAGGAGTATTAAAAGGGTGTGAAATAAAAACTGTAACAACTATTTCTCATGGCGTGGTTATGTTGAAAACAAAATCTGAAATAGAATGCGTATTCACCATTTACAATGATGGTTAGTAGGCAGTCAAAGAGAGGCTGGAGACGCTGGTGGCCTGTTGTGATTATCTTGTGAAACACCTAGAAACCAAACAGAGCCACAGCTGTAAAACTTCACTGTATTTGAATTAGTTAGCTATCAAGAAAACTCCCATTTCAGCACAGCAGCAGGTGTGTCTCACCACTATAAGGAGGTCAGCATGAGTCCCTGTGAACACCGGGATGTCCATAGGCACATGGAGAGAATAGGGCTTATTCAAGCGCACGCCAAAGTTTCTCTCACCGCTCAGCAACAGCAAAATGAACACACCAATGTGCATGAGTCCAACACGTGCTGCAGAAAGGGCAAATCACACCAGAAATTGATAAATGCATGCTTCTAGTAGAGGTTAGTTGTGTGCAGTAAAGCAACTGAGGAGACTCACACTGGTCGGCCCGCGCATCATTCAAGTAGTACAGTATAGGAACCAGGATATCCAACACATCACTGCTCTTCAGGACAAAAAACAGGAACTTCTACAGTGGGAACACAAAGTAGATTGTGACGTCAAATGAAAGCACCTTTTAATGCATCGTCTTCCCAAAGAAGCCTCTATCTTTGTTCTAACCTTATTGAAGTCGCAAAGTTTCCAGAAAAGCACCAGAAGCTCCTGGTGGAACTGGATCTTCTTGGTGGAGTTAGGCAGGTAAGTCTGGGTCAAAGGGTTGGTCAGCAGACGAGCGAGGCCTTTCAGTACAAAATCAAAGTCCTACCATTGGGAGACCACAAAGATGCAGATTTTCACAATGCAATCTTTACAGTAATGATATTGGAGGATTTTTAAGAAACACTGATATGCATACCTCCTCTCTGTGAATCCTTGACAAATAATTCACAAACAGGTTTTCTGGTCCTGTAGACTGATCCGAACAAATTCAGAAAGATTTATTTGAATAACATTAAACAAATGCAATAAAGCCATCAAGTGTCTTTGTCACAGTCTTGAAGTTACCTCTTGTTCCTCTATGCTGGATGGAGAGGCAGGGGGGTGGGGAATCCCTCCATCATGCTCCAGTGTCACAATGAGGATCTGTACCGCCTGCTCCACCAGCTGCTCCCGGTAGTCAGAGAAAAGCAGGTGGTTGTACGGGATGCCATAACCCACCGGGTCATAAGCGCACACCACATTCAGGAGAGACGTGAATAGAGGCAGAGCATGTCTAGGAACAAACAAACAATGTCACTAAATTCTGTGTTACCAAAAAGGATCATGCCAAGGATCACATTTTAATGTGAATTATGATACATTGTCATTGCAAGGAAATGCTCTGTTTTGTTTTAAGAGAAATGCTGTTTTGTCAATTAGACAAAAGAAAGAAAGGAAGGCTGCACAAAGACTCTAGACAACCAAAAATCTTAATTTTGTAAGCAATCCACCTTTTATTTTTTGCAATTTTATTTACATCTAAGAGATAACTGAACCATGACACATCACCATGGTAATATAGCAAGGTGTATGTCACGAACACTGGGGGTTTTGTGACTGAGTTTGAGTGTTGTATTATTTTACTTTCAGCACTTATTCTTGGTTGGTTTCTTTATGTTTATACTCTCAGACCTTTTTGGTTTCTGAACAACTATTTGAATTCTTCTCATGGTAGTTTGTTAATATTTAGTTCCTCAAGTCTTCGGTTTCTTTTCCCCCCTCTGTGTTCTTTGTATCCTGTTGTCAGCTCTTAGCTATGTGGTAGGTGCTTTTCTGTCTTGTTATTTCCTGCTTTATTTTGTCATTTGTCTCCTAGTGTCATGTTTTAATTTTACTTGTTATTCTGATTTAATTCAGCTGTGTCTCCCAGGTGTCTCCTCACTGCACCAATCACCCCTCTGTGTATTTATAATCATTATCTTCCTTTGTCCTTCCTTTGCCAGCCCGTCTGTGTTCTCAGCCTGTTCAGTCCAACCTGTTTGTTATGGTTCCTTGGTTTCAGTGGTTGATTTTCTGCTTTTTATTTCTATTGACTTATACTCCACTAGAAGAAAAGTCATTCCTATTTAGCAAGATTGATCTCTAAAGTCTGCATTTGGCTCCATCACTACATTTATGTGTTTATGTGTGTGTCATGGTAAAAGTCAAAACCTTCTGTCAGTTCTACGGTTTACATATCAGGAAATGATTAAAACATATTCTAGTCCTTACTGTGTCACCCTGAGATGAACAACAGCATGACATATTCCACTTTATCTTTATTTATTTATCAAAAACTGAAATAAAATTGAAGAAAATGCACCATTCACTAGCTTGAAGAACTGCCTTTATCAGCAATAACTAGAACTACTTGTTTTCTCTATGACTTTATCAGTCTTTTCCACCATTATGAATGATTTTTCACCGACTCTTCTTTACATGCATAACCCAGTTTCAGCCAAACTTTAGCTGTCAGACAGAAAAGTTCAGGGTCAGCTCAGTGACTGCAAAGTGCCCAAGAAAACAAGCATAAATCATCACCCTTGATAATTGGTATGAGGTGTTTGTGCTGATATGCCTTGTTTGGTTCTCTGTAAATGTGGTCCTTTGCATGATGACCAAACATTTCTGCTTTGGTCTTGTTTGCATAAAGGACACTGATGTTTTCAGATGCAACTTTTCACATGTAAGCCATTCTTTTTAGAGAGAAGATGCTTATTTTTTCTTTTATCGCTTTGAAACAACATGAACTTTTTTCTTTTTGAGTCTGACATGCAGCTTGGGTTTTTTGCAGTTTCATGAGCACTGCGCTGTCTGACCATTGGGTAAATTTGCTGGGATGCCCACTCCTAAAAAGACTGGTAGCTGTCTTGAATATTTTTCACTTGTGAATAATGTCTCTCGCTGTAAAACAATTGAAACGGCCTTATAAACCTTCCACTGCCAAACTATCTGTTTTATTAGAGGTTCTCACACTTGCTGATGATCAGTTAATGAAGTATATTTGGTTAGCAGCACCTGGCTGCTCTTAATTCCCATGGAACCAGACAGGATGTACTTGGTTTTGTGACAAACAGCTTCGGTAGTCTGGTTTAAGTTGTGTTAAGTGATAAATGACATGCTGTCATATGTCATAGTTCATCTGAGGTTGTATTTACCTAATTTTGAGATGTGCTAAGGGTCATGTTTTTTTATCGTGTCCTGTGAGTAAAACTTTAGAATTGGATTTTAAAATTTGTGTACTTCTTCTTCTTCTTTTTTTTTTTTTTTATCATTGCTGTGTGTGTGGATGTGCTTTTATTTTCCATTACCTGTTTTCTGTTGAGCAGAAAAATGTCACCCAAGGATTGAGGATAGTGTTGTCTGATGAGGGAGGGAGGTACATGGCCTCAGAGAAGCAGGTCAGTAATAATCTCAACAGTTCAGTCCTGAAGCAAGGAGATTGAAAAGACAAAAAAAAGAAAAGTAAATTAAATCACACACACAAAAATAAGATTGCATTTTAGATTTTACCAGGCAGAGCTGCACACTTGAGGCCAACTCACCTATTCAGATCATGGATGTAGTTTAGAGGGGGCGACTGTGCAAATCCCACCCCTGCCTCCCAAATGTATTCACAGCTGTCTATGGACTGCATGCTCTCTACTGAGTCCTGGATAAAGTCACAAACACACACACACACACACACACACAGACACACACACACACACAGACACACACACACAAATCCAGTCAAATAGCTTTATAGCTACATTTCCTGGTCTTAGATTTGCAAAGTAACTTATTCAGTGACTTCAATTGTAGATAATGGGAAGATTGACATTGTCAAACATTGTTAACTCTTGGCAAGAAATGGAATATGAAACCTGATCTCTTGTATATGAATTCTAATAATCTGCCATTGCCATCCAGATTGTGGGTAGGTATAATTTGCTGTTGCTGTCACTTTTTATATAAAAGATAATTTCACTTTTGTTGCCATAACAGACTTTCTGACATCTACCTTAGCATTGAAATTATTACATGAACAGCAATGGGGAGTTCAAAGTTACAGACTGAGCAACGTTCTTTTCATACTCATGGAGAATTCTTCCTTTTGTCGCTGAGAGAGTGTCAGCCACCAGAACATAGCTCGGTGCTTCGGTTAAACTTGAGTGGCAGGTTAGTTGGGTAATCTTCGATCAGGAAGAAGGAAACAGTGCCTGAAGAAATATGTCTAACGTCTGGAACAATGTTAGAGGTCAAGGAATAAATGTTTGTGCTGCACTATTCTGTCAGCAGTAACTTCTTGTGCTGGATGGAGGTAGGATGACAAATTAATGACACTGGACTGTACCATGTCAGAAGGAAAGTTGTTACTCACGGGGCCCCTCTTGTGACTATGCACAGTGAAGTCAGGGCAGAAGAGGAGGTCAGCAATAGCCAGGAGCAGCGACTCGGCCAGTGGTCGAGCTCCTTCATCATCATCCAGCTCGTCTGTCTGAAAAAATGTGGAAAAAGTGGAATCTTTAAAAATATTTACATTTTTTTAAAGAAAAGTAAGAGAATACACCTTTTATATCTGGAATGAGGGAATTTAGCTTCACTGGAATAAAACATTCCCAATTTGGAAACCACAGGGCTTATCTATCATATTTTTTTAGAAACAAACAATAATCAGACCCCCAATAATCAGACCCAGCCAATATAACTCCCCCAATAAAATTATGAATTATCTTGCTTAAATAGGCTGTTGATTTTCTTTACTCATTTCAGTTATTACCAGCAAAATAGTTCAGCACAAAGTTACGCCCATGCACTCACCCCAGCCCGCCCAGCACCAGGCACTGTAGACCAGAAAAATCCTCTCCAGTCCTGGTCCTCAAAGATGTAGGGAAGGATGCGGGTCAGGATGCGACAGCAGTTCAAGACTACCTGCTTTTCTTTCTCAGAGGGACAACCAGACTCTGCTCCCTGGACAAGCTTCTCCACGGCCTGAAGAATCCAGAAACATTGTAAGCAGATGATTATATTCGGTATGGAACATGACCTACATCTTCTGTACTGATATATGACACTAATCATTTAATTCAGTTTGATATTGTGTTTTAATTCAATTTAAAAGCAGTGAATATGCTTCATCTACACTGGTGCTAGATCTTATTTAATTAACGAGGCATTACCCACACAGCACACCTCACTAAACATCAAGGATCTATAGTTTTTTATAAAATATTTTGTAATAATATAATTATTTTAACAATGAAATCTTTCCAAACCAGAATGTCACCATGAGGAAAACAGCTATCCATCCATAATCATAGATCTTAATATGCAATCAACTACTAGTTTGGGGACATAAAGATATAACAGCAGTTATCAAGAGTCATGCTCATTTGTTTGTTAGGAAACATGGCACCATGTTAAGCACCAGCAGTCTTACCAACAAACAGACAAGCATACTTAATCTTTGTATCTGCAATTTTTGGACCTTTTAACAAAGATTTGCTTGGTGATTTATTATCTAAATTTCATCAAAAACACGCTGCAGACCGCGTCTAAAAATAAGCAAGAACCCCTTTGAACCTGCTCAGCTTTCAAGGGCTCTCATTCCCACCTCTTCATTTAATTATGCTGTCAGCCCCACTGTGTTTGTTTCTGACAGGCAGCTTCAAAACGGAAGCTGGTGGCTAGAGACGGGAAGCAACGGGAAAAGGAAGGGGGGGGTGACTCATTTATTCAGACATCTAAGAGCCTGTGCAGGGCTCTGCAATCAAAATAAGGCACAGTTTCCAAACAACAGCATTCCATTATGTAACACAAAATGCGGCGAGAGTTTATTTAATGCTTACTTTATAACAAAGGGTCGCTAAATTTGAGGGGGACTCCTCTCGAACAGCTCTTATCTCTGCAGCTGGCACCAGTGCAAAAACATCCTGGACCGTGGTGGTGGTGTCTGCCCAGAACTGATCCCAGAAGGCATCGTCTGTGGCTTCCACTGGCTGGAGAAAAATATGTGCACATTTCAGTTTCCTTTGAAGCAAAACTGAGCATTTAACGTCGGCCAGACGTTTTATTTTATTTTATTTTATTTACAACAGCCTTGATCTTGCGCTGCACAGCATTAAAATCGCATCTGACTCCTTTACCTTAATACAAAGGTCTACACGCTTATGCTTTCATGTATTATATACATAATCAGAGCTCATGGCAATGTAAACACAATTGCTTGTTTTAGCAGCAGCGCAAACAGTATCTGTGACACTGACGGCACAGTCCACCTGCCGCATCTGCAAACGTAGTCCAGACCTACGTCATCACCTTTGATTTTGCTGTACGCCATAATGTATAATCATCTGAACTGAACGCGTACAGCATTGAGAAATCAAACAAGCAAAAAACAAACAAAAACAAATTACGGTGACAAAGCAGAATCTGTGACAATTTAATCCAGTTTGGTAAAAATACGACACAGGCCTGTTTGCCGCGTTACATTCAGATGATAAATATTTATAATCTGCAAAATAATAAACAGACGTGACCCGAAAAGGCTGCATGCAACCCGAGATTAGTTTATTTTTATTTATATATGTATATATATTTTTTCTTTTGCTCCTGCGTCGCAAGCGTTATCCCTTCATCTCGTCGACGATGCTCCTCGGTGCGCCCACTGGCTCTGTCTTTTAACGATTTATTTAGTTGGATAGAATATACATATATACTACTCATAACCCACCTGTGTTTTGGTCGTCAGCTGGATAACTGCCTTCCTGAAGTTCAGTTTAGAGTCGGTGCTCCCCATTGCGGTTATTTGCCTTTATACACAGAAGGACCGCTGCTAATGACAATCCCTGATAATCTCACCTCCGTCCTTCGCTTGAGTCATTGGCGGAGACAATTTTTCACTCTATTGGCTGGCTGGGCAAGCAGGCTGCACTACAGACTGCAACTTCCGGGTTGAAAAGATGCCAGCCACTCACTTCAGAGTGGGTATTTTGTTTTAAGCCTTCTATCTGCCATACAACAGAAAATACAGTATAATACATGGCAACCTAATCTGCACGTCTACTCTTCAGTATAAAATATCCATAAGAAGGTATATGGGGAAATAGACTTCAGCTTATTGCTTTGTTGACTTGTTTCTGTTGAATAGTCTCAGCCCTCAAGACAAACATTATGACAATAAATGTGTTTGCAAATGGCGACATCCTATGGGGAAATTAATGTGGTATAAATGGGGTTGACTTGATTAGACGATTTTTAGACCATTTTCAGGGTTAATGTGCTCTTTAACGTCAGTTCTTGTGCAGAACTTAATTCTCTGATTGCTTCGTTACTTTCGGTTACCACAGAATCCGGGAACATGTGGCAAGGGATTTGTGCATTTGACTGACATCGAACCGACAACCTTTTGCTTCTAAAGCGAATGTACAAAACTTCACGCTATAATTGCCAGAATACCGTTACCTTTAGGTGTTCTTCCTTTCAGTCCCGAGTCACCTTTACGCTTATATTTTTTACTTATGAAAAAGGAAAAGCGTGCATTACACAAGTTAGCTTTATTTTCTGTTGCTTATTTCTATTGCCCTTGTTATTAACCTTCACGTCTATACTGGTATATATATATGCTTTGTTCTCCAAAAAAACAAAGCCATGTGAGTTAGGGTTCGTTTTTTCCTAATGGTCTTTAAAGGCACCATAATTGGTCTTTGCGCAGGCGCAGTGCCATGTAAACACAACAGTTGCGGTTGGTTGTGCGTGTTATCAGTAGCAAGTATCGTTGGCTAGGTTGAGTTTGAACCCTAGTAATTTTATTTCGATTTAAGAGTGCAATAGTCCCGAAAGGGAGTAAAAATTGTACTGCGTGCTGTAGTTAGCTAACATATGATAAGAGGATTCCCGTTAGCTTGCGGTGACGTTAGCATTAGCTTGGAACCAATGATAAAGCGCTTTAGGACAGGCTTGTTAACTACCTAGCTCGTCAACGCCTGATCTTTTTTGTTGTCAGTTAACGTTACGTCGAAATTTTTGTGTGGTTTATCACTCTAACTGATGTCTTTGGCACTGTCACTGAAATGGAAAACTGTATCGCATTGTTATTCAGCGTAATTAGCTAATCAGGCAAAGTTAGCTAAACTAACAGGCCGTCGACTGACAGGAAACGAGCTCCGTTAACCAGCAAATATCGCCAGCCAGCCGGCTCCTCCTGTCTGCTCAGAAGAAAATAAAAAGAACCTCCTCGTTTAGGTTGCTCAAGTGTTATCATATGTTGACTGAAAGCAGGTGAGCTTGCAATTTAACACTATTTGAGTAGATTGAGTAGTGATTGAAGTAGAGTTGGCTCGACGTTTCCGTGGCCTTTGTTGCAGGACCCACGTAAAATGTTGAATATGCTAACAAAATAATCATGGTTCCAGCAGCTGTAATTGGTCACAGCAACTGTATTACTTTAACAACTGTAGTTCGGTAGGTCTGTGTTGTCTTCGAAGTGCCGTTGAGAATATACCCAGCTAGCTGGTCTTGAATATAACAATGGCAGCTTGCAGTGACTTTGCATAATAATCGTCATGTATACACTGTAGCAGGGATAAGTCATTGCTTTTAAATTTGCCTACTCTGCAATTAACTGAAGAATTAGGTCTCATATCTTGCTTATATTTGTTTTTAATAAGCTGGTGAGGCCACATTGATCTTTACCTATTTTGCCTTTCTACCTGAGCAGGAAACGGCAGCACAGTGGTGGTGATGAGGAGAATGGCCACCTGGTGCCCCAAGCCAAAAGGCAGACCAGAGCACATCCCCTCTCTCCTGAGCCTGGCCGTGATGCCTGGGACTCTGAGGTACAAGCGTTAACTGAAACTTGCATTAAGCCTGTTATTCAATTCATTTAGAAACTATAAAGGAAGTTAACATGATACTCACAGAAACCTGAATAGAAATGCAGTGTTCTGAATAAGCATTTCTTATTTTTTGCATATCATAAAGCAAATTTTAATATTATACAAAGACAACTGGTGTGAATACAAAATGCAGTTTTTAAATGATGATTTCACTTATTAAAGGGAAAAAGCTATCCAAACCTACCTGGCCCTATGTGAAAAAGTACATCTAATAACTGCTTGTGCCATCCTTTGAACCAAGCCTCACCGCAAGAAGGTCCTGAGTTCAATTCCCTTATCAGGCCGGGGTCTTTCTGTGTGGAGTTGCAGAATCAGAAAGACTTTATTTATCCCCAAGGGGCAATTAACATACAACAGAGCAGCATGACGTTGAAGATAAGGACAGGGCATAAACAGGCAATAAGAGTGAGATAATAAATACACAGAATATACAGTATGTACACAGATTACACAGTTTTGAAATTAAAGTGACTGAAAGGTGAATGAATAACTGAGTAAAGTGTCGTTTGCATGTTCTCGCCGTGTTTATGTGGGTACTCCGGCTTCCTCCCATAGTCCAAAGACATGCAGTTAGTGGGGATAGGTTAATTGGAAATTCTAAATTGCCCATAAGTGTGAATGTGGGCACGACTGGTTGTCTGTGTCTATGTGTTAGCCCTGCGACAGACTGGCGACCTGTCCAGGGTGTACCCTGCCTCTCAGCCTGAAACCTGAAACCCTGAAAAAGATTAGCGGGTTATCTTTGTCTAATGTTAAAATTGGTTTGACCTTAAACATGTCAGTTTTCCAAATCTGCAATAAAAGAAAACAATAGGTGCACTTACTTGCACCCATAATGTCACTGCGCAGTTGAAACTGTTGTAAAACTATGACTATGTTTGTTCCTTAGTTTGAAATATCCCTTGGTTTTCCTGTATTAGTCTGTGTACGTGTGTTATTTTAACTTTGTAGTATTTAATTTTATTTTTAGTCATTTATGAAGCTATGAATGGTAATGTTAATATCTGCATTTCAGTCATCCAACAGTGAGAGCAGCAGCAGCATCAGCAGTCCTGAACGTGCAGCTGGGAGCTGCGTCAGTCAGTGTGCTCAGGGCCCCTACAGTCCGCTTAGTGTGGGCAACTCTTTGGAGCCCACGAACCCAGTGTCCTACCTGCATATCAACCGCATCCTGAAGGAGGCCCACTTCCAGAGCCTTCAAAACCGAGGTCACCTGAGAGACACATGACGACATAGCGTCCCTCTGTCTGCCGCCAGAGGACTGAAGCCCTGAGACAAGTATGAGTATCACATGCTGAATCACTTCACACAGCTCTTCCCCACCCATCTCCAGTAACTGTGGTATGTCACAGCTCTATAGATGTGTGGATGGAGACCAGCATCTGGTCATGTATCTGAGGATGGTTCATCATTAAAATTAATCATAATGATAATCATTTTAGCAATAATAACTGTGATCAACAACCATTCTTTTGATCCACTTATTTTCCGACCAGTCTGGTTTACGTGCTTCTCCGGGAGCCTTATTGTGACTAGATGATGATGATGATGATGATGAATCTATGTATTTTGTCTTAAATGTTGTGTGAAAACAAAACGAGCTGCCGAAGTGGCACCGTACACAATTTTAGGCTGGTCAGTGTGACTGCTTTAGGCTTCTAGTAGGGTAATGGGGGTTGTAAAATGCTGAATCAGATGTCTGTGTAAGTACATAGACCAGTCTCAGGGAGGATTTGCACTTGTCTTGGACTGCTCATTTGCTTTCATATTCAGACAGGGACTACTTCATGGGGGGCTGTAGAAACCATGGGTGTTAACTTGGCAAAGGACGAGATGTTTTCAACCCTTACTTAGTAAATCAGGTATCTAAATGTTTTGTAAATGCATCTCAATCAAACGTGTTAGTTGGGTCACAGAGAAGGTCACATTTTGAAGGATTGATAACACTCCACCACAGAGAATTTCCAACAGTTTGACTGGTAAAATATTTTCAGTGCGTTCATTCTTGTGTTCATTTTCACATAGTTTAATTTACTTCTGATTTTGACATTTACCATGTGTGGATCACTTGAATCATATTTTTGGTTAGTTCATGTTAATCATAACAAGATACTGAATTTAAAAAAAAAAAAAAAAAAAAAAAAAAAAAAAAAGATGGACCAGTGCTTTTGCTTTTACTTTTTTTTTTTTTTTTTTTTTCCAATTCAATGGCGTTTAAGTCCATTTGTGGAACGTGATATGTACTGGAGAGGCAGGGAAATGACATGAAAACCACCAGAATAGCCTCCTGGCCACCATGGGAGCTAGGCTAAGGTTGGTAATTGCAATTAGACCTAAAATAATATAGCTATGTATTGCAAGCTTTTGAAAGTTATCTGATAAGATTGGTCGATCACTCAGCCCTTAATGCAGACTGTGAATCATCTATAATAAGGTGCACTTGTAATTATAATGTTACTGTTTTAAATAACGACTGGATGAAGCCATTTCCAAATGAATAACAATCAAAAGGGACAGTGGGAATGCTCTTATTTGTCTATATTATGTTTTTTCTTATAATAATGACAATAGAGACTGGTTGGTATAAAATTGAGTGGACAAAGCTGACTAACAAAAACACAAGAGTACTTTTGATTATTGTGAGTTGAGCTCAGGCGAAGTAAAGATAATTTTAGTGTTTTGTGACCATGGAAAAGTGATCCAGTATGAGTTACCTTTTATCTCGTGACCACAAAGAGAAATCCAAACAGTAATAACACCCATTAGCTCTACAGCCTTCCAGATGTCTTACTTTCTCAGTTGTTTTTTTTCTTTCCTTTATTGTACAGGGGGATGGTGCATTTGAGGGACAGCTAGTTGTTTCTGTCCAGACAGAGTTGCAGTGCAGCCTTTTAGGTTTAAAAAAAAGAAGAAAAAAAAAAGGCTTGTACTGCAATTATTACTGGAGCCACTAAAGAGCAGATAGTTTTTCTGCCTGTGAACTACCATTCAGATATTGCTGCATGAGTGTCCCTCTGCACCAAACATCCAGGTGGGTTTCTAACATCCTGTTGGGATTGATTTATTTGAATCATTGTCCCAGGAGTAAACTCAGCCGTGGTTTTTGTTTTATTTTAATTTTAATTTTTTTTTTAACTGTCATGGCAGAAATGAAAGCCTTTTGAAGATGTGGTTTATTTTTGTTCAATTTTATATTTTTTCTATATTATATTTAGTAATGTACATGATATTAATGTGGCACTGATTCTTTTGTGAATATCCCCTCATTTCATAAATAAAATTTATTGTTTTTTCAACAGTTGTCTTTCTTTTTTTGCTCTTGGTCACCAAATGTTTTATGGTTTCCAAAGTAATGATGTCTTTTGGTTTGTTGTTAATATATCAACTCTTAATTTTCAGTACGAGAAGGAATGTTTTCTATTGGCTATTCATGCTGTCAGGTTTGCTCATTGTGTAAAGTCTATGCATACAGGTATCCCATCTATCCACTTTTTATTTTTTTCCTCCAGTAATGAATGGCTCCCCATGCACTGAGACCATCTTTAATGAGACATGACCTGTGTCTAAGGGAAGCACAATGAAAGGTTTCTTTAATTAGCATGCTATGTGTCCTTGTCACAGACACAGTAATAGATTACATACATTAATGCACCACATGTAACCACGGTTACCTTACTGGCTACTGTGGGTGCTCATTACTTGCCTCCTTTGATTCACCCACTCCACCTCTGCTAAATTAGAGATGACAAATGGGTTAGAGATGTTCCCGCATTGTGCAAACATACCTCTTTCTGCAGGTGCATGACTTAACTAACATACAGCATCATACAGCCTTTCATCTAAGCATCATCATCTGAAGTATATCTGAATATCCTCTTGTAGGATTTAATTTCTTTTCCCAATATGTATGAGGGGGGGAAAGACACCTATTAAAGAAATATTGCATCTAAAAATGAAGATCAAGCAAGACATCAGTAGGTTCTCTTTAAGATGATGATATAAAGTAATAAACTGTAAAAGGTACAACAGCTAAAATTGGCCAAGGGCTGTTTTTATTTTAACCAAGTGTGAAATTATTTATTTAATTATGAATTAATCTAACTTTTATGATCCTGTTTAACATTAAGTGTCATTGAAGTGTTGGGAAAGCCCAAAGGCTGCTCCTGCACCAACCTGCCATTCAAACAACCCCAGTAGGCTTGAGTGTGCATCCCAGTCTGTGTGCTGTGGAAGCGGCAGATGTTCTAAGCACAGATGTTCTCAAACTGAGCAGCAGAGGGCAGCACACTCTGTTAGCTAGACAACGGTGTTTCTTGGAGTCTGAAACTCATAAACAGTAAACAACTCCACAGCAGGATCAAGACATGTGAGCTACATAGAAGATATTTATCTTTAATCTGTTGTTACATAGAAACACACACACATACACACAGAGTCCTTTCCTTTCAGCACACAGATATGAAGGTGGGCGATGATGAATGGCTCCCATCAGTTGAGTGGAGAGGCAGGAGAGAGTTAAATGCACTGTCCTTGTTCTGCGGTCTATGTATGCGCATACATTGTTATATTTTTACCATGGCCAGCTAAAAAATCTGGGTTAGTCTATGGCTCCTTTTCTGTGTGTCCTTTCGGCTGATTCCCATCTCGCTTTAAAGGTGAATGCACGGTGAACACCAGTTACACACAACAGTGCAGGCAAACAGAGAAACCTGTGCATGTTTTACATTCATCAGTGTCTGGTTCACCTTCAGTTTCAAGATTTGCAGATACTGAAGCTCCCGGAATGATCTAACCAACATTGTTCTAAATAATGTTCACAGGGCAGTCCCTCAAGTAAGGGGCATTCAGCTGTATATATATTTATACGTATAAGTGTAAGGACTGAAAGAACATGAGAAAAGACAGAAAAAGTCTGTGTTAAGCTGCTGTGGTCACCTTTGACTCTGTTTGCCAGATTCTGGCTGAAATGTATTTGGGCAGCTGTTGCCTGGCATGAAATGGTGATTGGGTTGGCATCAAGTATGGTGTTTTCCTTCTCCAGCCAACACAAACATCTGCTTTGCCTCCCATCACCATTTCGCCCGATATCAAACAACAAAGCTCGCCTGCTCTGCTGCCCCCACGGCCATCCTAAGGATTAATGACCCACCGAGCACATTAGCAGTGCCCTATTGCCCCTGCCTGGCTGGGGCTGGGAACAAGGAAAGCCAGGACAGGCAAACAAGGAGAGGGAAGGATTAGTGGTCGGGATGATAAAGTACTTTACAGGTCAGGAATCAAGATGAATATATTTTCAGGTGATTGTGAAATGTTGAGTATTTTCTCTTTATACGCTTGGCATTGATCAATATTTTTACTGCCAGAGTAAAAATATTGCAATATCTGAAAAAAACAACACAGCAGCAGGGAAAGTCATCTGAGGATAGAGGTCGTTAAAATACAGAATGTATGGCTACTAAAGCACAGCACTCAGGCTAAAACGACTTGCTCTTAAGTAAAAACAAAAACTAAGGATCTTCTTCCTTCTCCTTTATGAGCTGACCTGCACTGCTCCTGTGAGTGCTCACTCTTTCCTAAATGCTGCTGTCCGGGTGTGGACGGTAGGGCTGGATTATCTCAGTGACTGTAGCCTAAACATGCAGCTCCAATGCAGCTGAGACACAGTCGTCATTTTCCCGAGCAAAAGAAATCACAGTCCGGCCTCTTTCTATAGAGCTCTTTTAAAGCTTTGACCGGACTGACCAGACAAGGAAGATAACCAGCTCCGCATGCTTGGGTCACTGTCTCCAGTCCACTTTATGGCCTCCCTATTCAATTTCACACAATACATTCCACGGGCAATGTACAGTTTAAGCTTTTCATCGCACAGCCGAGTCTGGGCCCCAATCGGACACTATAAACGTTCATCCCAGGAAAGAGTTCTGTGTGTCACATGCACGCTGCAGCTGTTCCTCCTTTTATGGATGCTTAGGAGAATATTCACCCACGCTGTCTTGTATTTGTAAAATGTGATGTTTACGTGGTTGCGTTTTGCTCTGTTGAGCTGTCAAAACTTGCAGGCTTTCAACCCAGAGAGCTCTGCAGAGAATAAGTGCAATAGTTTAGAGAGTGTCATGCTAAGTGGGACTGTTTAGGGTTGGCTGGGTAGAACATGCACTCAGCACACCACCATATAGACTGCTGTTTTCTAAATGGACCCTATTAACTGAATGGAAATGGGCTGCACTCAGGCCTGCGTTGTTAGTTCAGAGAGGACAAGCTACGCGGCTCACGCAGCCTGGTGTCGTCTCAACACGGCTGACCTGCCACACTGGCATGTTTCATCACCAGAGGACCGATATGGCGCCGCTCGCAGCCACCAAAGGGCAATTTGTTGCATTTGGACTATAACTGTCAGGAAGAGATATACCCTCACTTAAATAGCCGCCCATAATCTGCCCCTCTCCCTGTATTATCCTAATTGAACCCATGGGCGGCCAACACCATCAATAGCTGAGCTCATCTGCAAATTAATAAAACATGGGCCTTCACCAACTCTATGTCTGTGATAGAGCTTGAAGCTACTTAGACACACTAAAGGAGAGAGTGTTTGTGATTTTTATTTGGAGAAGAAATGGAAGTACAATAAAATGTTCTCATTTTGTTTTCCAGCGGTGATGAGCACAACTTCTTATGGCTCCCATGGTCAAACATGCATTTCCTAATGAGATCCTTTATCTTCTTCTCCTTCCAGTAATGGAAATGCCTATGAAAACCATTATACACCACTTACCTAAACATCATTGTGGTAGTTACCTTGTCATACAGTGATGCTAGATCCCAGATTGCAGGTTCCAGCTGATTCAACAGGTGATACGATGTTCTGTGTTTTTTCCTCACTGCTGATGTGAGACCACATATGCCTCGGTCAGGACTGAGACATGCTGGCACCATCAACAAGTGCCACATCAGCGCAAGTACGGGGCGGCGGGGCTTTTGACTAGTGTTTATTTTGACTGTCTGGACCGAAGCCTAGCGTGATGTGGGAGACGACGAGAGAGGTGGTCATCATAATAAGACCTGCTTCTTAATAACAACAAATCCTCGAGGACACTAAGAAAACAGCCCGACGTTATTAAAGACATCTATCACATCTCGTGGGCCGTTAATCACTCAGTCACCATCGCTCCCTCCACCTCCTTTCGCCACTGATGATCACTCTTCTCCCGAGTGTGCAACCAAGGCCACAGTGACCAAACTTTCCTCTTCTTGCTCTTTTTTCAATCCCATGCAGCTTTCTTCTATGTAGCACAAGGACCTTTGTTTTCACACACACAAAAAACCCACAGCAAAGACTTTCAAAGACTTTGACCTCCCACCGGTCCCCGAAAAGGAAGGCCAGGTCCAAAGTGGCATCACTCTCTGAGGGAAAACAGTACTCCTCCAATATCAACACAGCGTACCTGGCCTTGAGTGCACCTCAAAGCTTTTGGTCTATTCATGGGTTTATTTTACAGAAGAGTTAGTGTGCACTAAAAAAAAAAAAAAAAAAGCCTCTTGGACATAAAGAAAGGAATGCTGTAAAAGCTGCAAGGCCATGACAACTTGATGAGCCATCAAGACCGACGCTGAGCAACCACAAACATGGATAAAAAAGGCTGACATCACAGGGCTTGCGTATATGGAGTCATGGATATATGGACAAAACAGAAAAACAAACTGACTCCCCAAAGAAAACAGAGCGAGTAATCTTTGGACAGAGCATTGTTTGGGCACGCTCATGATTGTTGAAACACCTCAATGTTATTGTGAATGATGGGGCATGATTGTCTATGCTGGACTGGTTACAAGGTGAGGGGGTGTAAAAACATGAGTAACCATTAAACAAGGAAGGGTTCCCACAAAAAAATATACACATGTATGAGAATGTTTAAAGTTTTTAATTACATCCATAAGAATGAAGAAAGGTTTTTCAGAGTATAAGACTCATGTCATAAGTCTTTGAGTTAACTGAATCATACTAAAAGAGGATGGGTAGAGTTAACACATAGTAAAGTGCATTTTTGCTCAACTCTCTGACGCTATTCTTGGCGATTTCTGCAATGTTTGACTTTATTCCAGTGAAATTTCAGGGAAAATATCGTGCCTTTAAAGGAGTCTCTAAACCATCCACTGCCTCATTTGGCTGTGAATCCAATGTGGGAAAAACAAACTTGTAACTTAAAAAAAATCAAAAATCAAATCTAGATTTGAAACAAAAAGCTTACATTACAAACCAGAGGTGAGACGTTTAAATAAAGTGGATATTCAGAGATCGGAATGGTGGTTGTAAAGGATACTCACTTCAGGCAATGGAGGGTCGGATGTATGGGTGGATGTGGATGATGGGAGTTATACAACACACTGACACTCTACACCAAAGGTGAGTTGCTCTCGAGCAGCAACTGAAATATGGTGAAGTTGTAACTCATTTTATAACTCAAATGCTTTGTTATGTCCATAAAGTTTTTGGATGTAACAAAGCATGTACAGTCAAGCTAGTATGGTCAATTCTGGCTGCAGGAACCCAATGTGGAATCCAAAACAAATGGGTTGCAGGATGGTGGCTGTGTCAGTCTTTTATACACAGTCTGTGCTAGCATACAAAGTAATTCAGGCATTTTAGTTTGAAATGCACTTTTTCCCCTAGCTGACTTGATTTCAGATTTCTAAATCTTGCTGTGATTTCAGGACTGAAAAGCCAAGCCAAGCCAAACTGCAGTTCCTCTAATGGCCACTTGACTCTCACTAGTTGCTTTAACAGCATGAAGAAGTATAATATATGTTCTTAGCCTACATGGGTAGTTTCCTCCATCACAACAGCTGTACAGTTGAAGAATGTTTTGATTTGTGGACTAAAGGGGATGGTCCCTTGATTGATAGCTGTTCTAACATACCTACTCTAGCTAACTGCTCTCTGCTGTAGGCCTAAAATCCACTGAATTGTCCACTGTGAGTTTAAGCTCTACCTGGCTTTTGGAGCATTTTTAATTGAATGATCTGATACATAATATAGCTTGCTGTGTGTTCTTTCACCAAAGAAAGCAGTGAGTGTGTCCATGGACAAAGTATTTTTTGGCACTGCACATGATTGCTGAAACGCCTAAATGTCACTGTGAATGATGGTGCATAATTGTCTACAACCTGTTCAATCTTCAGTTGTGGTGAGTGAAATTCTAGTATTTTGTTAGCATGTAAGCACTCATTAACTGATCTGAATGTATTTGCCTTGCACCCATGCAGATTATGAGTACAGCTAGCTAACATTAGCCGATATCTTGGTGCTAAGGCTTTAAAAGGGTAATCTAAAACCAGTGGGTGACATCACAGTGGCTGTGTCCATCTGTTACAGAGTCTGTGATTAATCTCCACAGACTCCCATGTTAAAATGCCCAACTTTACAACAAACTCGGCTGTTTACATTGTATTAAGGCTTGAAGTTGTGCACTTTTAGAGGGATGGACACTTGTGTGACAAGTGGCACTGACTAGGCCCAGCTGTCTATGAAGTATTGCCTCAGCATGTTTGATTTTCTTAGCTGGACCTCTCAGCCATTCACAATATTATTGTATTCTATGCTCAATATTCCATTCAGTTAAAAATATCATCAATTTTACTGTTTTTTTAACAGCGGGAGATTAAAAAAATATTGACATATTCACTTTGCTATAGATCAAACAAAAATAAGTTAATCTATAGTACTAGTAAGTGTACTCAGTTCCTTTTAAACACAGCCAGATTATCTATTTGACCCTGCTTTGAATCTTCATCCTGTGCAAAGTTGTTAGGTCTAGCTTCATATTTTTCACACAAATGTGACAATATTGATTTTTCACATTTAATACTACACCCCAAAAAAAAAAGAAAGAAAGAAGAAGAAGCACATTTCACAAAATGTTGGGTTCTGTGTGTGAACAGCACCCTTCTTTCTGACAATCCCACATTTCCTGAAATGATAATAGGTGTTCAGACTGCCTAAGACTGTTTGAAATAGTTTGCACAACTACATTAAAATCCTCCCTACAGCTTTGTGCATTAATAATTTAGCGCTCCGGAAGGGGCCATTCTTCATAAAGATGACTATTACTTTTGATTCCTGAGTAGTAAATTTTACAGCTGATACTTAAGTGCAACTTCTTCTGTAAGGTTGCACGTGTATTGTCGCAGTAAATTTAATTCCTAGGACTCGAATAGGATCTACCAAGAATGCCAGAAAGAAACATAATACCTTTATTTCTTCAAGTGTGGTCTTTAAAACAGCGCAGTATCATGCACTGAGCTGTCCGGTTTCTATTTAATGATTTACTCCCTCGAAACTTCAGTGGAAACATAATATTTTACATCCCTCTGAATGTCTTGTGTAGTGCAACAGAACGTAATGTCGACTTTCATTACTGGAATTGGAGTTTTTCAGAGAGTACAAGCTGGAGTTTGTCCAGACAGGGCTGTTGAAATTTGCTGTGTTGATTAACATAAAAAAAAAAAGAAGTCACTCACTGTCGCTGTCACTGCCCATAAAAAGTCGAGCCCAAAGGACATTAAGTAGAGGATTTATGGCCCCTATATATTTGAGTGGAGGGCTGCTAAACCTTGTGAAGTCTCTCTTGGCGCGGTAAGGTTTTGCTTTCTCTGTCTCGCTCTGTTGGTTTTTTCCCTGTTGCTTCAGAGTGCCTACAATTTCCCTTTCTTTATTTTCATTGGCATTTAAAGAGCACAGCGCTCTGTTGAATGTACTCATTCAATAGTGAGCTTTTCAACACAGACATACACACAGGGATACATTAGAACACAGACCCGTGTACACACACAAAGAACGAAGCCATGCGCATGCAGAGAGTAGACCCTGACTTTCCTGCTCAATGCCACATGACGTTGGAACCCAGCGAGCATCAAACATGCACCGGCTCTGAAAGCATTTCTACCTGTCTGTGTTCGTTATTGTTGGGGGGGCATTAATTGATTGGCTTGCTCTCTGTTCCCGTTTGTGAAGTGGATTTAGTCCTGGCTTTATGAAGGTTGCTGAAATCTATTCAGACCATTCTCTTTGCCTGGTGGAGCAGAGCACAGCGGTGGAGCAGCCGCTGTCTCCAACTTTATTGGTGGAAATTGCCCTTGCACTTTTTAATCTGCCATCTCCCGGGGTCTCATAACACTTTATGGCTTTATATGTCTCATCAGGTTTTATATTCTACGATCATACAAAAGATGACTTTCCGCTTTTTATGTCTTTGATCTCCTTTTTGGCTTTTCAGTCACATCAATTTCTTTTTTTCTTCGATATTTCCAGCTAAACGAGTGGATGATGTTATGGGGCCCTAAGAGGAGTTGAAGTATTGTTTTTACACTTCAGTACAATAGTTAAAAAAAAAAGATGTGCATGTACCATTGCACTAAAATAGAAAGAAACATGCCTTTTATGAACGTTGTACGTGCGTCAGTATGGCTGAACTGATGAATAGAAGCAGTCACATGGGGGAGATCAAACTGTGTTTGTACAGCTACAGTTTATGATCTGTTTTTTTTTTTATATACACACTTCAAACTATGTTCCAGTAATTAAACATTTAGCTGTTTTTCTCTCCCATAAAACAGCCCACGTGCACCTCGAGGCTATCAGGATCATCCATAATTCTTAGAGGGAATAATTGGAGAGAGAAATTGTCAGGATCAAATCATCAAAAATAGTGACATTACTCACTTTGACTCATATAAGCTGCAGCTTTCTGTGCATGCCTTTTTCCCCCCTTCTTCTTCTTTTTTTAACACACACACACACGGTAACAGCTCATGCAGATGGTTCTATAGTCACATCTGGCAACAGCTGGAGTTGTGGGCACATCTGTTCCATCCTAGGTGGAGACAGAGTGGGATTCTGCTGCTTTCACACTGACCCTCCTTTACATATATTCACTTTTCAATCCACTGCAGCAACACAACAGCCAAAATCCTACACCAGCGGGGCTCTCGTACTTTCCCCCTATTCAGACAGAGCAGTCTATTACGCTCACCCAAGGGGAACAAATGTCTGCTCAAATCACATACTTTACACTCTCACACGCATTGTTTCCTCCTCTTTGTTTTCTTCGTCGTGTGACTTCGCTGATTTTTCTTCCTTTTGTTCTTTTATTTTTCTCATTTCTGTCCCCCTCACTTCTTTCCCTTCCTTTTCATTTTCCTCCCCCACTTTAATAATATGTCCACATATTATCAAAGTGGCTGGTGACTCGTAATTAACTGCGTGGAACACAAACAGCTAGATGTGTGTGGGAGACACAAGATAATCTCTAAAGCAGCGAGGGTTTGTGGTCATTTCGTCACCGCCGTTTGATGACATCTTGCCATTGGAGCTAACTCTGCATCTCCAAAAAATAAAAAGCCCAAACAAAATAAAAACACATAAGTTCTGTGCAGTTTTTAAACTAGACTGAAAAGATGCAAATAATTAGATCTGAATAAAAATGTGGAAACTCAAACACAGTTCAAGACACATGACCTGTCTCTTACTCGTTTAATTTCACTCCCCAGATCTTTTTTCTGGAGAGATCCATGAGACCCATTTCCTTTCTCTTCCATCACCTCCCACTACTCTACATCTTACTTTTTACTTGCCACATTCTGCAATCAATCTGGTGTTCATTTTATCTAATGAGCTCACTAGGTTGTCTTAAGCAATGGTGATTGATAATAATGGCTTAGAAATGTCTCATTGATTCACTCCTGTATCAGACGAGTGAAGTAAAGGCTCTCTCTTCATTAAAATCATAGGTCATCAGCTGAACGGTCTCTCCCACAGTATGTTTTGCCTCTATCGGGTTGGCGGATCCTTTGTTTTTGACTGCCCCTCCCCCACTCCAATGCATGATAAGTGAAGCTGGTTTGTAGTTAACGCATCTGCATCTCTCGTAATATTCCTTTCTGTAAAGCTTCCCAATCTTATGTTATTGCTTTTTTTTTAGAACATACCATCCGCCATGTTTTACAATATTTTGCACCTTTAAACAGACTGTTGAGTGTTAGCGAATGTGTGCAGTAGACATCATTTCATTGCAGCCAATCAAAACAAAGGAAACGTGTTACAGTTGGTCAGTTTGCTGGAAGTCTTTAATTTTTATGGCTGGGCTTCTTAACAGCCATGACTGATGGAGCCATTTGACTTTAAAGCTGTGAGAGCTCCTGTTTGTTATGCAGGCAAGATTGTGAGGCCACTGGCAATATGTCTGAAAACATATTACTGCTTTATGCATATACCCTTTGTGTGTTTGCACTCGCATGCGTGAGAGGTTGTGCATGAGCGAGGGGGGAGCGACAGAGGGAGATGGAAAAAGAACTTGTGGGGTGGGGGCTTCTTCTAATGATAATTTAGGAATGGGTGTATGTGACAGAATTTGCACCTACATGAACAGTGCACAGTCAGCATGCGAGCTCAAATCACTTCAGTAGTTTCACATCAACCAATTTAATGGCGCAATCCTGGCCAGTGAAGTTTTTATTCCAAATCCTGTCCATAATCTAATGGCCTTTGAAAGTCTGCCACTTCCCCCTGGCTGACAGGTTGTGCATTTGGATCTAATTGAATCCATTTACATCCTGCACAAATGGAAAGCACATGGAGGCCTTCCCACCTGGTTTTGATCAGCTACTGAGTTGGGAGAACCACACTCTTTGGAGTCCGCCAAGTGCCAGCAGGGGTACGCTGCGGAGTGAAAGATGGAGAGTGAAGGAAGAGAGGACACATTTTGATATCACCCTTGGCTCTAATTAAATTCAGTTTGAGTCCTGTTGCCTCTTTACAATTTTGAGTGTCCCTGCCTGTCTGCCAGACTGTAGTCTTTTACAGTTGTGTTATTTTGCCACAAGGGGGAGTCTGGCAATACCCACTCATGTATCACTGCTTCTGTAGACCCAAGAATCTTTCATCCTTAAAGTACGGGCAGATCTTTTCTGGTTTGATGTTGGATAGAATATGGATGCAATCTTAGATGTACAAGCCCTCAGGGGGTAGTTGAAATATTACAGTAGTTTGAAGGATAATTAAAAACCTTTGCTGTAGCCTTTAATGCCACTTAACAATCAACAGGTTTGAGTTTTTAAAGCAACTTTAGGCATCTAAAGACAAATAGAACTCAAAAGAGGTCAAACCATTTGCAGCTAAGGTGTAGGATTCTACGAAATGCCTTTGTTAGGCTCCTCTTTCTATTTTCCCTTCATTTTAGAGTGTTTAAACTAGTTTAAAAAAAGATTTGGGGGCATGCTGGTGTTGTCACTGGGTGCACTTGGTTTTAGGGATGGGTCATAAAAATGTTTAATGTAGTTAGTCAAAAGTTCCATCCATCTACTTTTTTCCACTAATCCAATTCATGGTCGCGGGGAGGGTGTGCTGGAGCTTATCCCAGCTGTCAGAAGTTAAAACGTTAAATTCATCTCAGGAAGAGTTAGAAGAGAAGCTAAACCTAAAGACCAGACATTAAAAAAACATGTTTCATTTTACACATGCTAACCTGTGTACCGTTGTAGTCATCAAGGAGATTTAACAGTCGTGCCTTGCTGCCATATAGAACTGCAGTCTTAAGAAATTATGTGTGAAGCATATTTTCTCTCTCCCAGGCAGCACGGTGGTGCAGTGGTTAGCACTGTTGCCTCATGGCTAGAAGGTCTTGGGTTGAAATCCAGTCTGGTTAATTTGTGATTCTCACTGTATCAGGACATAGCCTATCTTGGTAGTTGGGATAGGCTCCAGCCTCCCCCATGACCCTAAACTGGATAGACAGATGAAGATGGATGAATATCATGGATGAACAACTGACCTCACAGCCCATTGTTCATTTACTTGGCTAGGTTCAGTTTTTGTGCAAATGTACTGTTTATAAGGTTGGGGAAACCTGCAGTCAGCTGAGAATGAAGAAGTCACTTGGATGAGTGACGAAATGTTTCTCCCACTGAAAACGCTACGTCCAGATGAACACAATCAACCTTTTGGGATGGATGACTACATTTTCTCCCAAATCTTCCTTTTTTTCAGAGAGAGCATATATAGTTATATATAATTATATTATTTACTATATATTTTTTTTTACTTTCTTTCAGGAAATAAATCATACTGGTAACCATAACAAAAACAGTTCAGTCTCTAAAATGTGGCTAATGTTGTGAAACCAGCATTGGCCTCATCTCCTGAGTGAAAGATCTGCATTTGACCACCCCACCCTCCTCCAAGTATAAACGTCTGTAATACCAGGAGCAGGATTACAGCTATTATTACTGGGGAAAAAAGTATATATATATTAGCTATCAAGAAGTCAATCTATCCAAACACAAGCACACTGATGCTGTCTCTCATTCAAAACATAATTAAGATTTCTTTTTACTTGTGGGGGAAAATAAGAGGTTGTTTGTGTATCACCAGTTGCCAGCAGTAGCTTTGTGTACTGCATGCAGCATGCAAACGTTAAGAGTAGTGTCATTATTTTCATCAAGATAATTTCCTAATGCTGTTCTTTTAATTTAATGACTATAATTTTTTTGTTTGTAATGCTGATGTATTGCACACATCATGGCTAAAGTATCCCTGCATGCTGAAGGGAAACATATGAGTGGAAAGTAGCGTTTGTGTGTCTTTTTCCATACACATCAGAATTCATAGCACGGCTGCTGTGCATGGCCTACATCCATGTAGTTCTGCAAACAGATACGGTTATTGGAGCAATGGGTAACATCATGACCTTCATCGGGTCCTGCTCTGTCCATCCAGCCCCACCTCCTGCCGCATCTGGTTTGACCATCTCAACCCCAAACCCCTGCTAGCCACCCCCACCTGCACCTCATCAATCCTGGGTGTCATCGTTGCCACACTTCTGGCTATTGCTAAAGTAAGCCACGACATGAAGACGTGAAAATGATGAATGGACTTTTCCGAACAGGAAGCGGCAATGTTTGAAGAGACACCCCACCCCTCAGTCGTCTTTCCGATCCATTTTTCACTTTCTTGCATCTGCCGTGTCTCTCAGTTGTCCGTCCTCCTTGCATCAATAGAAACCCAGTTGCACAAAAATAGGCCTCAAAAAGACGTTTTGCATTTCTTTTTTTTCATATTCTCTCTACAAAGTTGAATCCTCACAAACACGTTTATCTAAATTTAGTCTGTTGGTCATGAGCCACACTGAGAAAATGTATTTTCTGCAAACTGTGACTGCATAAAGGGAGCTTAAGAAAATCACTAAATACTTGTTATACATTCATCCTTCTTCAATATAGTCACCCAAACACATGCGGTTCCCACCATTTTAGCAGTCGCTTCCCCAAAAAGAAGACTTAAGTGGACTTTGACTGTCTGCATGTCATCCATTGTTGCGTCTACATACCTATAGTACAGTCATTCATTGCTGGAAAATGCCATCCATTAACAGTTGTAGAAGTTTCTGTATTTTTATGGTTGTTGATGTGAAAAGATCCACTGTGTGTTCCAAAAGAGCCATTATCAATCCAAATCTTCATAACTCTTCTCCATAAAGCTTCTGTCGAACACTTGCATATTGTCGCTGAATGCCACAGAGGTTTTTCTAACTGTTCATGACTGAGATATTCATCGTAAATGTTGGTCAGGCATGGTTATTACAAAATGAATGACAGTAGTTTTCTCTGTCATGTGATTTTGAAGTTTATCTCAGGGTGTATGTTAAGGCTTTAGGCGCGTATTTTGTTGAAAAGAGCCAGCCCCTCAAATCCTTCTATAGTCTTTGCTTGCATTTTGCTCCCATGAACTCTAGCTTCCAATATCAGACCAAAGAAACACTCCCTTGTTCCTATGCTCCCTCAGGGCAAAGTGGCAGTGCTAGATATTTAAGAGATTTAAGCCTCCTTTGTCAAGCGGACTGAAGCCACTCCTTCTTTTTTCCCCCTAAAGCGCAGTATAGCAGCTGGGCTTTAATACAATATCATCATCATCTGTAGATTAAGACAGGCAAGGTATGTTGTTCCCATCAAAATGAGCAGGGGAATAAAACATCCACTGAAGTTTTCTTGAACTCATTTGTTTCCCAAGCCTTTCAGAAATGATTCTCTGTGGAATTGCGCAATTTGTCTGACATCAATTATTTCTTATAAGACAAAATGCTCCTGTTAAGTCTGCTATGCACAGCAGGACATATGTGAATATTCAGTAAAAGATACAAAAACTGCAGGTAAACACTCTAGTAAGGCTTTTTTTTGACACATACTCCATCACAGCATTTCATTGTGAATACATTGAGAGAAACCCTTTCTTGTAATTTGATTAGTGGACCAGAATTACAGCCAGCCCTCTCTCATTTACTATTACTAAGAAGAAAACAATTAAGCTATACATGTTAGCTATCAAGGAGACAACGCGCCTATGCAGAGACACACTACTAGATAAAACATACACTTGCACACACACACACACACACACAAGTCTCATTTAATCCTTTATGATGCGCCTGGAATTTATAATGATTTTAATTAGAAAAGGTGCAGTAGGAGTCTACTCCATAGCAATGCTGACACTCCAGGGTGCCTCGAGCCAATTAAAAATATGTGCTGATCAAACAGTCTGCCCTCACCGTGTACAACTATCCCCGGAGCCTCTGCTGCAGCAGAGGGATGGACAAGCTCACGGCCTCTTCCTCTCACCGCGCAGGCTACAGAGGAGCCAGCAGCTCCACTCGACACTCTCCACCCTGAGATGTGGTTCAAGGCTCAGTTATTCCCATTAGCCGTATATGACGCAGGGTAACGGAGGCCTAAGCGCTGAGCAGAACCCCCATAAGAGAAATCCATCAGTTCACAATCAAACGTTTGTGAGAAAATGTCACACACCCATTTGATCCCAAAAGAGATCTTTTTTTTCCCCCCTCACAAGGGAACAGGCACAGCCCACTTTGCTCTCACACTCTGAGTGAGAATTATATGACAATTTGGAGTGACAATTAAGCCTGGTATTAATTACATCGTTCTTTTTGTTTCAAGAAATCCCTGCGATGTTGCCAGACCCAGGAGTGCTCAAAATAGATACATTTAAATGAATGTGAAATCTTCTTATATTTTCCAAATGTTAATATTCTTGAGGAATCCTCCATCTCTGTCACATCCTTTTCTCCCCTCTCTCTGTGAAGTCCCTCCTCCCTCTATCATTAGGCATCTCTGTCCCTAGTGATTAATGACACTAATGAGCATGTGCAGCCATTCACTCTGCCACACATTATTCTATTCTCTGGCCTAGGCCATGTGTCATGTCCTCTTGAGGATGAAGAACATAGCTTCCTGGTCATATTCAGCTGAACAACAATATTAACCCCTATCTTTTGCAATAAATGCATATCAGAGGTACACTTGATGCACAATCGCACAAACAGAAACATGAAATAGCATGGCTTGACTTTGAAAATCATGACCATTTAATAATAAGGACAGAGAGACAAATGATAATGCTAAAAGGTTTACATTTAAACCCAGCTGAGTATATACAGGAAAATTATTTAGATAGATAATGATTTTCTAGCACATGCTCAGGTCAGGAAAATGTGAAAGCACGAACTTTTTAAAAAAGATGCCATTTGTACAAAGCTTGTAGTGACATCATCAAAAAAAAGGTAATTTTTCTCTTTGTGTCTTGCTTTGTGTGACTCTGCTGGTTAGGCAGCTCATAAATCCAGATTCAAACTTTCTCTTTCTTAAAAATGAAGGGTTATTGGTGATATTAGAGGAGATGTTGCTTATTGAACTGACAGTGTCTGATGCCGTTTCTGCTTTTCTCTGCTCCAGCGTTGCTGTGGTGGATCTGGCGTTGTTAAACTTTTATCTTTGGCAGACGTTGCAGGCTTGTCAGGTGAGCAATAGGAAATCATAACTGCATATTTGAAGATCCATAAAGAAGGCCCTCATATCTTTCAAGACATGTATTAGCCAGGACCCTGAAATACAGCTGCTCACTTTTATGTTGGAACCCCAGTTGGCCATTGGGATTTGAAATTAATATGACAGAAGGGCCATCTGCTATAGGAGACCACAATAGCATTCAGGAAAACTGGTTTAGGCCTTGCAGAGGACATTTTTAATTGGATGCGTCACACAAAAATATATACATGTCATATAAACTCATTTGTTGGAATGATGGCTAAGCTGGATTTATAGTAGCCTGCAAAGAGACACAGAGACACAGGACAAGAAGGAGAGATGCTTAGAAGGAAAATAAATCAAAGGCAGACACCCGGCCACTATTATTATATTCTTGTTATTGCTTTACAATCAATGCACCGCATCAGATAGCTGTGAAGGAATGCTTAGTTTTACTCCAATTGTTCTGCTTGTTATCGGAAGTCATGGCATTTTAACATGTCCTGACTTCAGTGCCTTTAACTAAAAGCCACATAGTTTTAGTCAGGCCCGCAGCCTGCTGTGCCGCGAGGCTTGAGTCACTGAATCCCTATTGATCATTCATCAGTAACTGGTGGCTCAGTCTCAGCATCTTCTTGATTCAGCAGCGGTTTAGTGTTATGCTCTGGTTTCATTTTTTTGCTTTGCTCTGCAATCTCTGCTACATGTGTTGCAGTAAAGTCACAATACAGCATTGCAGAAGCAGAGCTGTTTTACTATTTTCATGAGCAATAAAAATGTATGTTTTTTAATTATTTATTTGAGGCTCGTCTGTACCTTGCATCTGCTGTTCAAACACGTTTACAGCTTTTGCTAATTATTATCTGGTACCTTGATCATATTATGACATACATTTTTTTTCCTTTCCAAAGCTGGACTCATCATAAATGTCGCTCATAAGTGTTTTGCTCTCCTTTCTTTATAGTGAATTTTCAAGATAATCTAGGTTCTTATCATTTTAAAACTCGTGCAAAGGATTTTAGCAGTCATCTTAAAGCAGGCTTTGCCACATAATTTCTCTCTGACATTACAAAGCAAGCAGGGAAAGAATTCTTCATTTGAACTATTTCACTGTCAGCAGAACTCCTGCAGTATTGAAACTGGCAATTGAAATCAAAATATCCTAACAAACCAGTCCTAACAAGGATTCATGATGTTGTGAGGGGGAGGGAATACACAGTGAGTTGTGTGTGTCTGTGTGTGCTCCTGAATGAAAGAGGAAACCCAAATAGCTGAGCTGATTTGCCACAGACAGACCTGGGTCTGGGGAGACACCAGGCTCGTCTGGGACCCCCCGAACTGATTGTCGTGATCGTTGCCCAGTTTGGTCATGTGACGCTTATGCAATGTTGTCCAACCTGCAGCTGGGGTGGAAATCAGTCACCCAACACACAAACCCTCTTTTCTTTTCCCAGACAAGAGCTTTTTGGTAACAACAGCCATTTTGCTCACATGACCAAAAGAGCATCCTGTCAGTTGAATTCATTACTTGCAACAATTCGGTATGTTTTTTTTTCCAGCACACACATGAGCACGAACACTCACTTAGCCTTTGAGTGCATTTCCTTCATGTTACCGCGGAAGCATGGAATTTTACTAACAACTGGTTATGCACTTTTCACATATTATCATTTCTATTGTGGGCCTGCGGGGCTACAGGGGAAACAATCGCTGCTCCACTGTAATCCTCACTGAGGTAATGAGGGTTTTAAAATATGACATGAGGCTCAGCGAACCTAAAGGTAAAGAAGGGCAAATGCAACAGAGCGCTAACTTGGAGAGAAAAAGATTAGATCTTGCATTTAAACAAACAATTGACATGCATCATTTAAAACCTTGAGACTTTTAGCTCTGTGATAATTTGACTGAAAAGTTTCATTTTAAAATTTGTACTTATTATATTTTAAAGCAGTCAAAATATACTTCTTTGCCAAACACAGACATTTAGTCTACAGCTGATGGATAAGTGTGTGTCTGCGTGGATGTGGGTGGGTGTACATTCTGTGCATTGGCTGTAGACACCTTCAGTAAGCTTTTGTTTACACTCACAGGTAATATGATGGAAATGAGGGTGTCCTTTTATTTTTTTGCAAGAATAACATCTATATTTTTTATTAGTGTGGTCAAACCAGAGTTCTCTCCTTGAAGTGAAGACAGGGCCACATAGGGGGCGGCTTTAAATAGAGTCCAGTCCTAGTAGGCTTCTGGTATTGCCATATGCCACTACAATTCACAGTTATTAGCACTAGCACCTTACAAGCACACAAGTATGCAGATACACACACGGCCCCACACACACACTCATAGGTCATAGGTCATTTGTTGTCAACCATCTCTGTATTATTTCAGGCTACATGCCGTTTGAAAGCTTAACTTGGCCAAACTAGAAACATGAAAGCGACCCCCAGTAATAAATTCATTCAGGGATGAATCTCATTGTTTTAGGTTAAACTCAATACACCACGATTTTGGAATATGTGTCTAAATTGTAAGAAAAATTGGATTAACATCGCCTAGATGACTTTTAATCTCTGAATCATGTAAAGTTTTCTTTCTTTCTTTTTTTTCCCCTTCGCCAAATTTACCTGTTACAGATATTCTCTAAACGTGGATTCCATATAACGCTCAAAATACCCCGGATGTACGTCTGCTTGTAATATTTCTGGGTATTTTATTGTGGAAATAAAATCGTATGGGCATTTTTTCCCCTTTCCCTAATATCCAAGGGCCCTTTATCCGTGTATAGATGTGGGTGGGAGGCTACAGACTGTCAATCATTAATGCTTCATTGATCAAGGACAATCCCCGTCGTAAAAACGGTCTCTCTCTCTCTCTCTCTTTTCTGCAGAAATCTCTCACTCCGCATTAATTATCACTCTGCCTGTTGTGTGTGGGCGTGCGTGCACACGCGCGTATTAGCGTGTGTGCTCCTGTGTGCAACTAAGCACCCTTTTGAATATTTCGCATTGCACGCACTCACTTGAGAAGGGCTCATGATGAGATGAAATTCCAGCACCTTCTGCTAAAATACAAGTTAGTATTCAAGCAATGTGGCCGAGCGTTTGTGAAATCTCACACAGGGCAGTGCACACAAAACTGAGCGGACTCGAAAGAAGAAAGAAAGGGGGGAAAATGCATTAGCCAAGTTCATCTTAACGTAGGGCATATTATGATTTTTAGCAATAGAGGGCTGAGGAATACAGGCTCTCTGAAGTGAGGTGACACCAAACCAGCCTGAGATTTTCCTTCTTTTCTTTTTGCTCAAAAAAATATAAATTACTCGCTTTTTCTTTTCTTTTTCTTTTTTTTTTTGGCTATCCATTTAAAAATAAAAGATTCTTAGATGGATGTCTAACACACACACGCAAGCGCACACACATAATTTACCATAAACCTTTATTTTTGCCTTAAATTCCCTTAGGTCTACCTTTTTAACACACACACACACACACACACACTAAAAAAAATTCCAATAAATAAATTAATAATTACAGTTATTAGTCATCATCCATACATTGCCAAATAAGAAAAAAAATAAACTAGGGCAGTTCGCTTCTTTATTATTCTCACAATAAATACTACATTAAAAAATAAATAAATAAATTCAGTAATATTTCAACCCACATTTGCAGCGAGGCAGACAGGATCAAGAGTATTTTCAGTAAATCCTTGAGTCAACAAACTATTGCTGGAATAGTAACAAGGGACATGCAGGACCGTCGTTTAAAAAAAAAAGTCAAATATTTTGGCTGCACCACATTCACGATCGTCTCTCCAGCCTCTCCACATATCCATCCGCTATCTCGCCTCGCTCTTGTATTTTACACCCCGATCTGAATTTACCGAAAGCCAGACAAACAGCATGCGACGCGATCATCCGATTAACTCCAAGTAAATTTCCTGCAAACAAATCACGCTGGATTTTTCCCCCCCATTTTTATATCATCAGCAGCAGCAGCAGGAGCACGCTGACCGGACTACGACAAACCTCATGCAGCCACACTTTAAAGCGCTGAAAGACTCCATGCAGGTTTTCTTCTCCATTAAAGCGGACCTCGGCGGGGTGATCCACAACCGGAGCTTTTTTCTGTTTGTTTGTTTTTGGGGGTTTTCTTTTTCTTTTTTTCTTTTTTTTTGCCCCCCTTTTCCAGCGCCCTCACGTGCAGCCTATAACCCGAATCGCTTCGAGGCTCGTTTCACTTGTTTTCATTACTTTTCATAAAGCCCCGGCATCGCTAGTCGGCATTTACACGAAAACTAACCTCCATTATTTTAAATATCCAACATATAATTTCCCCCTCTCTGCAGTATTCCCTTTGATTCACGCTTGACTCATATGGCTTCAGGGCCAATAGGGGTCCGCCTTTGGGGCGCCTTGAAACCGTTTCTTCTTATCCCCCCTTTCATCATCTAACCTGGGACGCCTTGAAACTGCAGGGCCAGTTATTGCCTTTTTTTTCCTCCCGGACAGCCCAATGCGGACTGGCCAACAGCCAATCAGAGTCTTGTTTACATTCTGTGACTGACAATGCTCTGGCCTAGTGCCAGCCAATCAGAAGCAAGCATACAATGGGGGGCTTCATTTGTAAACATTTAAAATAATGCAGTAACCAATCCATAGTAATAGCACTGCGTGGATAAAATTGGGGAATCTCTATCTTATCTCCATGATTCCGCGTGGAGTTTAGATAAATTGGTCTTGCAAGCATTGGTCAGAAATGCTGTAATGGCTGTAAAGAAGGGGAAAAGTAGAAATACACGTGTTTATATGTGTGTCCATGGATGAACGCCTTGAATTGCTAACAACATTTTAAAAGATATGGGCTATTAATCTATAATCTATAAATAGTCTGCTTGTACTTGGTGTTGCAATGAGTTGTTTTCAAAACTGCATTTGTGATTAAAAACTGTACTTTTTATTGCTAATTTGCTGTTGTGTGATTATTTAAACACTATATTTTAGCGATGGAGAGACTGCTCAGATGGTTTGCAGGCAAAGATCCCTTGTTTAGCTTTAAATAAGTAATAAAAAAAAATTAAAAAAAATTTAATTTAACATCTTCAATAGGGGGTGTCAAACATAAGGCCTGGGGATCAGATTTAGCTCTGCAAAGACTCCAATTCGGCCCACTGTACAGCTTTAGAAAGTTGTGCGAAGATTTGGAACGTTTAACTGTATTTTTATAGGTTTTACAGCTTTTCCTATTGATTAAGACCCCCACCCCCTACTGCCATCCACACTACACCAAAGTACAAGGACGTTTTCTGTGAATGAATGAAAGCTTTGTGTTCTAAATGTATAATTACAAGACAGTCTGAGCAATGAACACGTGTATCCTTCATTTTCACTGGCCCAGCCCAATTCACATCAAAGTGGGATTTATATGGCCCAAAAAGTAAAATGAGATTGACATCCATGCTCTACAGTGTATTCTGTTTTTTTCTTTTCTCTCTCTCTCTCTCTCTTGTTTACACACACACACACACACACACACGCACACACATACACATCTGTGTGCGTGTGTGTATATTTTAAGTGTTTATGCTTTTATGTGGATTATTGCTCATTTGTGGCAAAAATCTTGGTAAATGGTTAAAACAACTCTTTTTTTTATTAGTGTCTCTTGCTTAGAATTCTTTGGTGCACTGCTATAAATAATTAACTGCACATGAATGTAATATGTGCCGTTTAATTCTTGATTTTATACCATCATGAAGCCGTTCTCTTAGTTTTATCTGCGATAGAGTACAAGCTGTGCTCGTGGTGCACTGCGCTCTATTGTAGCGATTTGTGCATCCCGTGCTTTTAAATCTGGCGCTTTTCACTCCTTTTATCACTGCCAGTCACCACACCATTGGTCTCTGCTGCCAGCCAATCGGAAACCACCCTGTCCGCGGGCGGGCGGCACGAGCTCATTAACATGCAGGTATCCGACCAATGGGAGGGTGTGTTTACCCTGCCCTCGAGACGCGAGGTACGCAGTTGCACCGGGAGAGAAACCGCTGCTCGGAGATCCGAGCCGCAATCCAGCCAGGCCGGAAGCCCCGGTCCCACTGCTTCCATAGAGTGAACCAGCAGGCTACTGCACAGCCTCAGATGGAAATAGTCTACTGTAGGATTACACTCTAGCCACATGGTTTATTTCAGATTTTGATTTTAAATGGGCGTCGCACTTGGCCTTGCACCTTTCCTCCTTGAATTTTGTGATTTTATAATTTATGGTTATGCAAGGATTTAACATACCAGTAAGTAGTAATTTTATATACCTGATTTTCTTTATTTTTAATAAAACATACCAGGGCCTGTTTCCTCGTTGTAAAATGACAGATGGTGTAGTAAAAATGTAGATTAAAAAAAAAAAAATGCCAGGCTGTATGTGGCATGCTGTGCATTATAGAATGCCTTGTTATAATTTCTAAAATAACAAAACAGGATGAGCTGTATCCTCCGAGGAATAAATTGTAATTTTATACCCTACATTTACATTTACATGACATAATCAAGCTCCTGTTATTATTATTATTATTATTATTATTATTATTATTATTATTATTATGCACTTATTATAAAAAGACTACTGATCAACGACCTTACGGCTCTTTTTTATTATCAAGAAGCTTAGCTGTATTGTATTTTATGTGTTTTTATATTTTAGTTAAATTATTTTTGATTAATTTTAATTTCGGGTATTTAAATAATAATAATAAAATAAAAAATAATATCGTTTGATTAATAGTTTAGAATACTGTGCTTTACCTATTGGTGTCGTATAAATTCCTGCCAGTCGTATAAATTCCTAGCGGAAAATTTGCATACAAAGAGGTCGGGAGGAATGTCTTCACACACCCCGGCCGAAGTGCACTCCTTGCCGGCCAGCTCAGTCGCGGAGGGCCGCTTGTCTCGATGCACTATCCGACCTATACCGCGTGATTTGATTAACTATCTGCTTTCCTGCCGTCGACTCGATCTTACAAATGTAATTGACATTTTCTTAATCAATTGCATTATGGTCGTCGATCCTTTGATTTTTTTTTCTCCTGTTATTCGAACGATTGTTTGATGCACGATTTCGCAAATTTTAGGCTAAAATAAACAACAACAACAACAAATAACCACATGCGATTACACGGCAGTAATTACATGCCCGAGCGTATAATTTTGGAATATTTAGAAAGCTTGTAAATGATCAGTAGTGTTATTCTTACAGATCTGTTGGCATACAGGAAAGGCTGAACGTAACAGCATGGCGAGGGGAAGGTAATGGCCGACTGCAAAGCACTTTCTCAGTGTGGAAACAAAGGCAGTCCTCCTGACGGGCGGCCATTCACCTTGGATCGCTTTGCAGCCCAAGAACGCAATCTTCTGCTATCATGAATGCTATAGCAGGGCTTATTTCACGTTTTCGCGTTGAGGATTCACATGCAAGCTCACACATTACCTCAGGAAGGCTCGGTCAATACGATTTTTTTCCCAAGGACCTGCGTATGGAGCGATTTTATTGTTGTTGGTGTGGCATTGGATTGGAGGCTGTAACTGGCAACATGGGGAGATAATGGTGCTGAGAATGAAACAGCTTAAATGATAATATGCCTGCTCTCTATTGGACGTTGTAAAAAATAGTTTTAATTTAATTACATTTTATTTTAGTTATTACATTTATGAAACAGATATAGATTATTATCTTGGCAATCCATTTGTAAAAGCTATTAATGACCTCAGATGGAGAATCCATAATATAAAATGAATCTTTTATTTATATTTTGGAAATTACTAGAGTTGTTTTTGAATCCCCCCGCCCCCCAGCAGCCAGTACTGAAGCACAATATAAGCTTCCCCTTTTGGGAGACCTGTTAAAAATCGTAATATATATATATTTTTTTTTTTATTTTTTTTATTTTTTTTTTTACAGTAAAATACAGTTTATTTTAATTTTGAGAATGGGCCACTTTCCCATCCAGACTAAATATTTCTATTTTTGCGGCATGGCAGAGGATGTAGCTTGTAATGTATTTACTACTCCATTTGATTACCTGACCTGAAATAGGTCAAGGCAGACGAAGACAGTGAGAGTGCAGTTATTCACATGCGCACACACATATACTCACGCGCAGACGCGCGCACGTGCACACACTCGCTCACACACACACTCAGAGAGAGAGGGAGAAAGAGAGAGGGGGGGGGGGGGTCCATGCCTTTCAGGAGCTGATGCATCTCTGTTATAAGCCTGTATTTTAAGTATATTATTATTTATTATTATTACTATAATATTTTAAATACAATTCTTACGATTTGTGTCGAAACTCTGCGAACTGACAGCTCAGACTTCCTCTTCAAATAGTTTATTTTATTGTCATATTTATTAAGAACTGGGATTTTTGTAGCTTGAAAATGCTGCATGATATATTCGCGATTTATGCCACTTAATATCGTTATAGAGCAAAACTGTGCGATGCGTAATGAGAGGTGGATGGAGATTACAGAGGCACAAAAAAACGCCATGCATCAACCCGAGACAATAGGACGAGCTAGAGAAAGCAGGCAGCGTTGTTCACCTTGAGATAGGCTGAGTAGGCTTCCATCATTTTTAACCCTCCGAAACAGGACGACACGTTTCCTCTCCCTATCAAAACTACAAAGGGGGGTTAGGGGGGATTGTCAGATTGCCGCAGAAATCACAGTTGATCAAAATCATTATATTGCATGTCATTGTGCTTTTAGAGAGGGTGACATCTGGTGACTGCTGACGTGGATGTTGAATAAAATGTTTAGGCTCGGCGTAATCTGAGCATTGTAATGGTTTGCATACAAAACTGAACATATAGAAACCTAAAAATGTGTCAGCCTGCTCGACGTGTCTGTGGAATCTGAAGTACTCCCCTCCATATTTAGGCCTGTATCCCAGGCTGATCAATAGAGCCGAAGCTGAACCCGGCTCAGTGGGCTTTCGGGCGCCTCGGTGGCCGTTTGTATCCGCGATGGCTTATTTTCTGTAGTCAGTTTTAAGTCGTAAGGTTTATTTTTTTATTAGCAATATTTTAAAAATATATCCTTAGTGTGACAGGAAGGATATTTGAGCAGAAATAAATGAAGCGGTACTAATGATGTGTTTTCTCCCATTTATTTTATAGTACTAGACTGCAGTAATGTTTTGCATCGTGTTAGGCTTATCTTATATGAGCTTTCCATTTTTTCATATACTGAACATGTCTCTGAATTTCTCCACTGACAGAAAAGATGATCGGGGGCTACGTTTTTGGCTGGAGAAGCCTGCGATCGACTGAATGCAACACATAGATACGAGGGAAAGGATTATTATATGGGTTGCATTTGATTTTCCTGACCTGCCCTATCCGGATTTCGGATTACTAAACATTCTTCGGAATGGAAGGACGGGATTTCGCTGCTCCGGCGCACCTCCTTTCAGAGCGGGGCGCCTTGGTGCACCGAGCCGCCTCTCGGATCGCTCCCTCGGGCCACAGCTCTGTGCAGCATGCCGGCCACTTCCCGCCGGGGAAATACTACCCCTCACACATACCAATGGCTCCCCACTCAGGTTAGTCAAACGTATAATGTGTGTGTGTGTGTGTGTCTCCCACGCAGCAATACTGTTTTTTCTTTTTTCTTTCTTTCTCATTTTGTTGTGCCATAAAGCCAGCTGTGCATTTATCAGCCCGAATACAAGACGGTGTCGGGCATGTATATGGAGTCGTACCAAGCTGATTATTTTTGCACAAAAGAGAATAATAGAGGGGGTTTTTCTGTTATAAATTATGGGCTGCTCAGGTGTGACTGTTTACAGGAATCCGCTATGCAAATATCAGCTAATAAATCAAGAGAGATTTGATTTACACAAGGCCTTAAACCAGGAATTGTGATTAAGCTGAATCAACATTTATCTCAAAGGTAATGACGACATCTTTGTTAAACAAATAGTCACTTGATAAGATGGGTAAATGCCATGTGTTTAAGAGCTGTTTTAGTTTGCACGTAGGAAGCTGGACAGAGCACAACGACACTGATTTCCTGCTGGCTCGCGAGCTGAATTTGAAATGAGATTTTGTCACTTCACGTTAAATTGTAAAGTGTCACAATGATGCCATCGCTTAACCAAAACCCTTGGCCATACCCAGAGCCATAAGCACGGAATGGATGGATGGATGGATGGATGAGCAGGTCTGCATGGGTTATGGCGTATGAAGGTTATAGGAAGGAAAGCAATACTAATCCTCCTTCTATATTGGGCTTTGAAGTGTCGGGGTGCAAATGTGTTCACAGTGAATGCATCAGGTTTAGCAAGTGACTTGGGTTTCATGTGAACCCAAATGTGAACGTTTTACAAACGGAAGTATGCACATTTATGTCTGCACAGAAGAGTCCAAAATTTACAACCCTGCAGAATTAACTCCAACAGCTGATATGTTTTGTTTTGTTTTTAAGAAAGGACAATAAAAGAAAATGATGCACAGTCCCTCCACCCCACAAAACCTTGGAAGTGCTTCTTTTTACACATTTAATTGATTTGTGATCACTTTTTGTGCCCACATTCAGTTTTTTTTATTCCCTTCACACATTACTCTGGATTTAATTAAATATATAATGGCAAGAATTCAGTTCAGACAGGGGGAAAAAAAGGATAATATAATTATATTGCACAGCTGTTTTAATGTACTGGATCACAAAATGTGTGTTGGCCCTTTTAATTTTGTCCACCCATGTAAAACAAAAGAGATTTAAATAAGATAAGTCAAAACAGAGGCGTATTGATTGCATCAAACAACTCCACTTTTGAAAGAATCTTCTTTGAAAATATGTAAATGCAACCCCTAAAAACACATGTTTATGATGCAGCTGAGCAGTCTTGGGTTACTGGCAAGCAAAAAGGCATATTTAAATATTTAAACCCTTTAAAGTTATTTTATATGCCCAAGCTGCTAAGAGTGTAACAACCCGCTCAGTGTAGGTGGTGAAAATTCAGCATACATGTCATCCCTGATGATAATTATTATTAATTTTTTTTTTAATTCTGAATTGTGTTATTTTATATACTTGTCTGTTTATTTAAGTTTGGGATTTTTTAATAAAGTGTTCTGCTACAGGCAGGGTTGTAGTAAGTTAACCAGATCCTAACCAAATTCTGCATTCATTTGCAAAAATCCTACTAAACATGAGGCATAATTAGTCATTCAGGAGAATTCATGGGTGCTGTTCACAATTCATCTCTCATCATTCATGTGTGCTTTTGGCAGTAGTGACACACAAACACAGACACGCACACAGACACACACACACACACACACACACACACACACACACACACACACACACACAGTGCCTGCATCCATATGTCTTTCATTTTGATTTTTTTCTTTTCTTACCATTCATTCTTACAGATGTTTTGCTTGAGAGCACGAAGGCTCAGTGCTGGCTACAGAGCACAGGTGCACCCCCCCCCACCCCCTGCCCCCAACCATATTTGGTGTACCTTTCGTAGTATTGTGCTACACACACGGAGACCTACCTTCCAAATGTCATCACTGTTCAATGAGCAACACAGGTGGTTTATTGTTCTCCTCAGTCTTGTCAGTAGCGCATGGGCGTGACAGCGGCGCGATCTAATATCCTCGTGATCTGCAAAATGATTTTATTCTTTACATTTCAAGTGTTTGATTGAATTAACATAAAAATAATTTGACATAATTTCCAAATCTTCTCTTGGCTCCACTAGGATGACTTTGTTATTGCGCTCTGCTGACGTCCAGCATTTGATTTATTGTTTCAATAATATTTGTAAATGTCAGGCATGCCATGATGCAGATATGTGGATGAGACATGAAGCATAATTTAAATTTAAATATATATATAATAGCAGCTTGTAAAAATATTGGATTATTTCTGTCAAGACTGCATGTTGCATTTTTTTAGACATTTAAAAAAACTAATATTTGGTGGCAGAACTAGCTTTTAATACCAGCACCTGGATAGAAAATTCATTAAAACACAATTTAAATGTAAACTCATGTTGTAAAAGGAAAAAGAAAAAAAGATTTGTAGTTATTCTGAAAATTTTTTAGAAAGAACAATATTATTTTGCAATTTAATTACTTTCATATAGATTTTTTTTTCCAGTTTCCCCAAAACGTTAAATCAAATCTTACTATGTAAGATTGGTTGGATGCTTGTAGGGTGTCAAACCAAACTGGTTCCAGTTTGTTCATCTTGACAGGGCAGGTCATTAGTGTCCCTTCAAGTGTCCTGTATGCTGGCAACATTAGCACAACTGAGCGTGTTGTTTGCGGAGTGTGTTCAGTTTCTCTTCACTTTACCCCTGGGGACTAACTTGCACACTGGTTCACATGAATACTTTACAAAGAGCATGAATATTTCAGGGTTGATGTAAAAATGCATTCAAAGGCGGGTTTCTGATGTGGCTCCTTGAAAGGGTTCCTCTGACGTTGCGGAGGTATTTATTGCGAGCGCTCCCTTCACCCATTGCTGCTAAAAAAGAGCGATGGCAGTTGCAGCATTCTCCTCTGGCATTGTTCCTAACAGGGTTTTGGAATTTTGATTTTTTTTTCTGGGAAAAATTTCCTTTGTTTTTTTTTTTGTTTTTCCGCACGCCGGTGAACGCACACTTCTACCCTCTTGTCCACTGAACCATGTTACTTAGAGCCAGTAGAGATTCTGTCAGTTTGCATTTGCCTCTGTCCATCTTCACCTACTACAAGCCAGTCATTTGTAATGCATGTCAGGTGGTCGATTTATAGTTTACACTTGCACTGTGTTCTGGGAATCTGACATTGGAGCAACTTCTCTCTGCCTGTACTTGCTGATACAGTTCGACACAGACCTGTAAACTCCTCTAATGCGGTTTAATTTGGCCAGTTCATTTACAAGGACTTTGAAATAGTAATTTTATCTTCTTCTGGCTCCGGTGCAGAGTTGGAGACGGTCTTCGCTTGGCTGTGAGGCCAAGATTCAGATGTTGGATAGTGTCAGAGCAGGAGACACAGTGGAGCTGTCTTTACTGCTGGCATTTATGGCTGTGGGCTCATCTTTCAGCCATATTGTTCTGATCAGTGTGCTCTGACTGAGGTGTGGCTGTGTGAAAGCAGCGGGGGGGTTCACAGCCTGTCCATGGCTGAGCTCTGCTCTAAACATCCCATGTAATCAAAGGTCATATTTATGCCATCTCACTTAGTCTCCTCTTCCTTTGCATCTGCCCGGCCTCCCTTTCCATAAGCTGTCCTCTGTCTCTTTTTCCCTTCCATTTTTCAGTCTCCTTTCTTTCCAGCAGGAAGACTCTTGTGTCTGGGAAGTAGTGGTCTTCCTGCCACTTCTGTTTTAGCCACCCTCCCTTGCCTCTGGGCCATTGTTGTAGACCACAGCTTTGTGTGTGTTTTACAGCTGCTGTTAAAGATAAAAAACAGCCCCTTCCACCCCCTTTATTGTTTTCTGGTAGGATGTCCCTGTCATTCCCTTGGTTTTTATGTCCTAGTTGGATATCTGAGCAGCGCCCCCCTTCAAAGGTTAGCCATGCTGTCTGGCTTCTCCCATTTTTTTTTTTCCAAAGGAGAATAAATAACTTTACTGGGACTTTTATTGAACGTCTCATTGCTGGACTGTCCCATGGGTCTGTGGATGCTGGGAAGAGGCTTCAAAGACAAACACAGGTGTTTGGTGGAGTTAGCAAGGGGCTGGTTACAACCAGGGTCTTTAAAACAATAAACTTCAGCGAGTGAGTGAAGGTTGTTTGTGGGAAAAGAGGTTTCTTCTTCTTGGCCTTGTAGTTCTAGTGTTTTGAACACTCACCGGGTTTGTACCCAGCTCCTGTTTGCCTTTGCCCACTCCCCTTCCTTGTTGACCCCAGACAAGAGCAGCGGCTGGAGTGTGTTTCATGGCCAGTGTAATTATTTAGCAGCACAGCATCCAGCCTCACTCATCCTGCCCCTAGTCTTTTCTCTGGAACTCTAAACCTTTTGGGCTATAGTGACATCTGAGCGAACATAAATTTTGAATATAGTGAGCATTGTATTAAAAGGCTACTTGTACACAGGGGCCACTATAGTTGATGTGCAGTGACAGAGCATGGGTCTTAGGCCAAGTTCTATTTGGCTTTACGCTACGGCTCTGCAAAACAGAGTGAGAACCATGGCCTGTTGTTGGGCTCGTTTGTGGATTGTTGTGATATGACACAGTTCAGACATGCTGTCAGTGGAGTCCCCCTGAATAGTGGAGGTGTTGCTTGGCATCCTACACCTGGCTGAAATAGCACCTTGCCCTGTGCAGCTGCCATCTGTCACCTTCCCCTGACACTGCTCCCCCCCTGGAAATCCAACTGACTGGCAAGGGCAGTCAACTGTCTGTGAAAGGGTAAGCCCCTTACATATTTGCAAATACCTTTGCTTACAAGAGTAACAAGATTTTAGGTGTATCTCTATCATTAAAAAAGAGACAAGAATTTTTTTTTTTTACTAATGATTTAAGTGATCATGAAAAAATGGATTTCAGCATCTAAATTTATTACACTCAGTGGCTATTATTATAAATTTTGTTGCTTATCAGCAAAACTGTTCACACAAATCGAACGCTTTGGGTAAAGAAAAAAAAGGATTTGGCTTTGCAAGAGGATTTTGGTTAACTGGTGGCCATGTTGCCTCAGATACAGCCTCTTCACTCAGTCCGCTACCCAAACCACACCATGTGGCATGATGCCACAGAACCCTTGCCTTGAGCTTGGGGCGTGTACACAAGACAAACACAAAGGAGTCCCATGGGTGACGGTGACTACCAGGGTAATACCTTCCTGTATTGGATTTCAGGGCATTGGATTTCAAAACCCTCTCATGTATTTTTACACTCAATGTGAGGAAGTGAAAAGTTAATTGAAGAATCCAACGAAGCCATGATGAACAGGCACGCACATATGCATGCACGCAAAAAATAATAAAAATAAAAGCGTTGTTGCCTGCTTAAATAGACTGATACGTTAGCCCAAAGCCAACCGCTGCTATTTTGTTTGTGATTCAGATCTCTCTCTGCCCCCCCCCTCATACTCCCTCCCTCTCTCTTCTAGTATCAGGCTGCTTCTCATCAGGCAGCCCCAGGCCCACCTCAGCGCATGGCCGTATTGCATGTGACAGCTGTTAGACATTATTAACGGCTCAAGCAGAAAATCCAGATTACTGTTTTTTTTATTTCAATTTTATTATTGTAATCGTTCAGTGAAAAGAACCAAAAAAAAAACAAAAAATAGGGGGGCCCTTTTGTTGTTAGCAGATTTGCGGTCAGTGACAATACTGCAAAGACACGAGTGTTATGAATGTGTGTGTGGTTATGTTTGGGTTGGTGGGTGGGTTTGTGTGTCTTGGGGTAGTGTTCTCCAGACAAACCACCCCACCCCACCCCACTAGAGCTGAGGCACCCCGTGGCTGGCTGTGAGGCCTAGACAGGTGCATTGTTAACCCTCTAACGTCTGAGTCTGTCCCTGCTGGATCTGATGTTAGTTCTCTGGCAGAATTTAATGCCACTTGGTGCGGCATGTGTAGCAGTCCCAGTTTGTGCTGCATTCACAGGAAACAGAATGCTGCTCTAATGGCGTGTTCTTTCTCCGCACAAATTAGGAGTTTTGAAAATGACAGTTTTTCGGGGTAGCTGTGCAGGCTTCACTTTCTGCTTCAGCACTAACATGTTGTAATGTCTGGAATTTATTTTGAAACAACGATACAATTCAGCAACTGCTATGGTTTTTTCTCTAGAGTTTGTCTTTATTTTTTTCACTTTCTTTTTTCTGGATTCTGAGCTTCCCTTACTCAAATGACTGTAATCTATAAATCTTAGCGTGTGGCAAACTGGTAGATAAACTTTACCCACGATTCGAAGTCTGCCAGTGAAGAGAAGCAGGTGTTTGTGATGTACAGTACCAGACAATAAGATGTTCCACTTAGTATATGCAAAAAAGAAAATTGCCATTAAATATACATGCCGTATGCCTCTGAAGAGTGTGTCAGCCCTTTTGTGAGAAAACAAAGATTAGCATCAGGAATTCCATTTTAATAAGTCTCTTGGGAATATCCAACCAGATGCCAAGTCCTCAATCCAAAAGGGACTTGTTGCACTTTCTGTCTCTCTCGCTCTGTTTTTTCCACCCTCTGTCTTGGTCTCTCTCTCTTGCATGAATATCCTGAGCTCTGCCTGACACTGATCAGAAAAAAATCCCCCAAACTTCTTCTTCCCCTTTTGCTTTCTGTTCAAATCACTTGTTTTGCACCATAAATTCTCTCATGCCTACACGTTTGTTCTTTGATGATCCATGTCATACCCTTTCTGCTCCTCCCTGAAGCTTCCCCACATCCTCCATTTCCCCCCACCCTTTTCATATTCACCCCCCACCACCAGTTCCTCAGAATGGATTGTTTTTTTGCCCTCTACCTCTTTCTGCATGTTTTTCCCCCTGCCCCCTCTGCCTGATGTGACCACTAGGCTACACTGCCTCCTCTCTCTCTGATACAGTATGCATCCCGTGGATCCGGGGTAAATGACTGGCTTTGCAGCAACAGATGTGCGTACGTCTGCTGTCTGCTGTCGCTGCTTTGCAGTAAAGTTCTTCCTCTTGCCATGCGTGCCCACTGACCTCCCCTCTGGTGTTAGCGAGTTAAGGTTACTTTGTTTCCTCAAAAAAAAAGAAAAGAAAAAACGGACAGAGAGAGGGATGCGACGGCAAGTTTAGATGCACACTTGTCAAATGCTGTCATACACTTGCTGGTGCATTACAAATACATACGCATAAAAAACAGCATGTAGACACTTGCGTGTGCACACACACACACACAGCATAAGCACGTCACGCAGACTCACACATCTTCCTTCCCAGGAGGCCATGGGGCCAGTGGGACAGAGCAAGCTTGAGAGTCTGGTTCATCTGTTTACATCTAATTATAGAAACAGGGCTATTTCTGCAACCACTACTCCAGCTTTTTCATATTCTAGAGTGAGAGAGAGAAGGAGGGAGGGAGGGAGAAAGACAGTTGGGGAGTAGGAATAAAAGGAGGGTGTGTGAGAGAGAGAGAGAGAGAGAGAGAGAGAGAGAGAGAGAGAGAAGAAAGAGGGAAAAAAACAAAGCCTTGACAGCCTTTTCTCACAATGGTGAGCGGTTATCTCATCCCCTCAGCACTGCTACAGTCTGCAGTGTCTCAGTACAGTACAACAGGACAGGGAGGGGGAGAGTGTCTTGTATTGTAAGCCCTCTCATCCTCATGTAACATGAATGTGCAAATTTATGAGAAACAAGCAACAGCAAAACAAAGCAATCGCTGTTTTCTGTTTTTTCTTTCTTTTCTTTTCCCCCCTATCCATTAGCCTTGACATTAACCCCAGTAAAAGAGAATAAATTCTGCACCCGTGCCCTGTAGGCTTTTACTTTGACCCAGTGGAGAGCGCCGTCCATCCAAAACAGTCCAAACAAAACGAAGTAAGAGTTGATGTTGGGGATTAACGTTGTATAAAATGTATCTAGTATTAAAGAGACGGGGCCAGCGCTGTAGTTAATCCTCAAGCTTGGTGGCTGACACCCAGCTGAGTGGCTGCAGTTTGCCGGTGGGGCTGGAGTGGGGGAGGCGCTGGGCTTCCTGCCTGGGGATGCCAGGTGAGAGCCAGATCAGGCCAGGGATGTGCCTCTTTTTGGAGTGTGGGGGGGCAGGCAGGTTGCAGCCTCTTGCAGGTGTTTTCATTACAAAAAAAAGAGGAAGAAAAAGAAAAGAGGCTGAATGCACAGCCTGTGGGATGCAACTTGAGACAGGTTCTTCCCATCCCCCACCCTTATACATAAACTTCTACATAATGGAAATGCTTGCTTGCATACACCAAACTGCCACCACCCACTCCTTTTCCTTTATTCTCAGACGTGGCAGGTAAATTAATTGGCTGCGAGTGTGTAACATATATGCCGAGATAAAGGTGCTCTGTCTGGCCGAGGTGTAGCGTAACGACCGTAATGATAGCTCCATTGTGCTTATGTTTAGGGGGGTAGTTAGCGGCACAGCTAGCAGGGTCGTTGCCGGAGGGCTGGATAGCCTCTGATTAATAGTGGGGAATGCTTTGAAGTGACACCCAAGTGCACCCGCTCACAGGCTAATGGCAATGCCATCGGTATAGGGAGTGCTCCCTCTTCCTCAGTCTTCATTAGCTAAGTTTCCCCAGTACTCTCTTGCCACCCACGCCTTACATGCTTGCTTCTTATATAGACAGCCTTTAGGAACACTTACGTGTTTTATTCTTGCAGTTGTTCCGTGGTTTCACTGTCATTTCTCATTCACATTTGTGTAAGGAGATTGGTTTTTTTTGTAAGGCAGCGAGCAAAAGCAAAGAAGAGGCCTTTACTCACGGAGTTTCACCACAAAGGTGAACTGTGTCACAGCCTAAAGACTCATGGGATTCATGTGGCACAAGTGGGACATGGCAGGGGACTGTTCCCAGGATCCACTTTGATCTGGCATGCTGACGGACGAGCTGCAGCTGTGGATGTGTGTGTGTTGTAGCAGGGAGGCAGGGTTGGGTCTGTCAGCTGTTGCAGTAAAGTAAACTATTAGTGGTGGGAGAAGGCAGCGATTCCAGTGAAGAATTAGAACCAGTTCTAATTGCAGTGAGGTTGGGCTATGATTACATGCTGGCTAATGCACTGACAGACCTCTTACTTGGCTGGCTCTCAGAAAGCTGCTGAAATGGCTCGATGCCTTTTGGTTATACAGCATAATGGGAGGGTGTGTGAACACACTTGTGTGTGTGTGTTTGGTATGTGTGGGTGGCTGCCTGTGTGTATCTCTGATTAAACTTGCTTTTAAGGAGTGTTTTTTTGTGTGCTTTTTGCATGTTTTTCCGCAAGTTTTTGCATACTTGTGCGTGCGTGTGTGTTTTCTGTTTGATAGCTGTGCTCTGCTTGTTTCTTGAGAGCCTGTCATTATTTGTAGTAGAAGCAACTTTTCTTTCCAAATCAAAACTCAGCTGGCACAACTGTCTCTGAACAGTACAGAAGAAGTGTGTTTTAGTGTGTTTTGAGTTTTTGTGTGTATGCCTCTGTTGTATTTGTGTGTGTGTCTGTGTATGCCCATGGGAAACGGCAATCAAAGGAGCCGTGTGGTGTAGAGATTGTATGAAAGGAGTGAGAGAGGAAACAGAGTGGCAGGCAGCTGAGAGGGCAGCATGTGGGGGTGGACAGGGGGCTGATGCAGGTGCCTAATTCTACCTCATCCCTGGGCATTTTATATTCCATCCATCTCTCTCTTCTCCAGTTCTTTATGGGGCTGCTGGTTGATAAATCCACCTGCTTCAATTACATTGCTGATTAGCGGGTATGTCTGAATAATAGCACACAGATGGATTTATACATTGTAAGCCTGTTGCTGAAGTAATCAGGTAGGACTTTTAAGAAGCTGTGCTTATTTTTCACCTCATAATTTGAATTATAATTAGGATTTTGCGTGTGTGTGTGTTTTTATTCAGGTGTGAAGGCTTCTTTCCCTTCTGCAAGAAGCTCAGCAGTAAAGTGCTTAAAATCACATCATATTCCTTGCATATGGCCTGACAGTTATGGGAAATATCTGCTGTTTCTTCTTCAGAGCCTTAGGCCTGTGTTGTCTGTTTTTTATCTAGGCAGAAAAAATACAGACATCATTGTGGTTTCTCGGAGCTCTGGAGGTCAGAGAAAACATTCAACAGAGTCACAGGAATTTTCTAGTGTGTATCTGTGCTGATTACTTACTGGTTTAGTCATGGCTCTTACATAGACTGGTGTGTTTCAAGGATTACTCATGGGATCACATGACAGATCTTCAGGAGGCATTTTCATACAGCAGGGACCCCAAATGCAACCCCAACAACAGTCCACTGATGACTACCAATCATAAATGTGTCGTGCGTATGTTTATTCGTGTGTGGTTGTTAGGAAACAAAATGGGATGAGTTTGAGTTTATTAATTCATGCACAAGATCAGTAACGTGTCGGCTAAGCAGTGAGGCATGAGGAGCGAATTGGTCATCCTTGGTAACGGGGTATTGCGAGACTAGAATAATCTGTACACATGGAAACTGGATGGATAAATACCACGTGTATAGCGGTAAAGTAGGCAGCTGTGTGGGAAGCAGAGGATTGTTGGGAAGAGTGGAACATGTGAGGGTTGTGCAGATGTCTGTTATTTTAGAGAGCAAATTTTCTTTAAGCTATGAGGTCCACAGTGTATTAACTCTATTGTGTGTGTGTGTGTGTGTGTGACTAAATGCGTGCATCCCTGTTTGACAGATCTTATTTCAGAAAGTGGAGCTGCTTTGAGGATCAATACTGACATGCTGACTGCACTCGTACACATGCACGACACACATACACACACTTTTTTTGCGCTCAGTGTCTCATCTGTCAGTTGTCAGTTTTCCCCAGCTCCATGGGTTCTCTTTCGAGCTAGGCAGATGGCGAACACTCAGAATGAAAGCAGATCCTAAGTCCTTTTGGATCTCCATCAGTCTCTGGGACCATCCTGCACAGGGCTCAAGTTTCTCAAGCACCGGCTGAGCCTTCACGGCGCTCCAAACCAGCCGTTTCGTCACCTTGCTTTACCCAGCTCACGTCTGTCGAGTGTAACGGCGGTGCTTTTAAGTCTCGAATCCAGCAGCAGTCCACATTAACTCACGCAAGCGCTAACGCTAAAAAGGCTGCTGACAGTTGCTCCCATTGCTTACTCCACCTCCTCCTTACCAGTTCAACAGATACCTAATCCCAGTAGGGTATCTATGCCTCTCTGCTTTTCCAGCTTCTCACCAAGTGTGTAGCCCTGCACTGCATGCTATGAACCAAGTTCACCAAAGGGCATATTTCCCCACATTGGTCCATGTCTCTTACCTGTAGGAGCAGCTGCACTTCAGGGTCTACCACCCTGTATGTTTTTATTTGAGAATGAGCAGGATTCATTACAGCACGCTTGCTTGGACTTGCTTTTGTTTGAAGGGCGCTCTGCACGTAACTGTAAGAGATTTTTATGAGGCACGGTTCTGAGCCAGTCAGCCAGGCCGCTGTGCCACAACCAGATTGGTGGGGAGCAGTGCCATTCCACCACATACACCATCTGGGAGATTGTGCGAAGAGGAAGGGAGAAAGTTTGTGTTCTTTTGATTATGCACATATGTTTGTGTAGGTTTGTATTTGTGAACATGCAAAGGGAGAATGGTGATTAGAGCTACTTGTGAAAGGATTTTTTTTCTTTAAAAAGGGGGGGAAAAGTTTGTTTTTTTAAAAAAAAATTGTTTAAGGCAGACCTTATACTGACCCTGCCCACATCTTGTGATTTATGGACTTGTGAAGGAAATCTCTCATTTGCCACTTTTCGTCTCTTTTTTTTCCATGTCATCTTTTTTTTTCTCACTCCGTCTCAGTGGAATTCAGTTTTTCTCCAGATCTTTCACTGTTTCCACAAAGCGGCAATAGAATAAGAGAGAATAAGGGAGAAAGGGAAGCGAAAAGGACAGCAGCCAGAAGGAAGCCGTAGTCCTTTTTTGCGATTGGTTTAAAACCGTGTTGAATAAAAGCCTTGTCGTATCGGATATGCTTCAAGTAAATATTCATAGGTGTTGACATGCCAGCGTAACGTATTGTGTTTGTGGCAAGCATGCATGTCGTTATGCAGTGTATACTTTCTGCTTGTAAATAATTCAAAACACTTGTTATGGTGCTGTTCCCGCTGCATTGTGGTTTGAGCATCATTGTTGACACTAATAAATGAAAAAAATGTGTTTGCATCTTTTGTGCAACTTTATATGGAGAACACTGCTGGCCACGGGGCTGAATGTAACTGGTTTTTGCTGCTAATATCTGCCGGTGAGCACATTACCACACTGAGGTCGCAGTCGGGTCAACTGCAGTCTGGAGCTTTTAGTGTTGGTGTGCATGTGAGTGTACATTTATCATGTGTTTATGTGGACCTTACTCACTCAGGTGCTAGCTATAAATCTAGCTCACCCTTTCCTGGCCTGGTGAGGACAAAGCAGGAGCGGATGGGGGTTCACCTTTTTTCTTTTCTTTTCTTTCTTTTCTTTTCTTTTACAAACATAGGGGGTGGGGGGGGTATAAGAGACCAAAGGGTTAGGCGGGAAGAAAGGAAGAGAAGAGAGATAAATGAGGGAGGGGGCTTAATGAGAGCCCTGACTCACATGATTATGGGACTGGCTGATAGAAATCAGGATCTTTCTCAAAGAAGTCAATTAACCCCCTCCCCCTACTCTAATTATGCATGGATTGCTCCACTGGCTCTTTACTGATAGGGCGGCTCAGCACAGCTCAATATGCAGACTCATGCTGCCTGAGTCTGTAAGGGGTTGTGTGTGTTGTGAGAAGCATTTGTCAAGCTTTTTTTCAGTCTGCTAGCTGCCTGCTTTAAACTCAGGGTTTTTCAAAGCCATTTGTTACCCCCATTCTACTCCTCTTTACCCACCTGCCAGGCAGATAGCCAGTACCAGGCAGTGCCAGTAGGGGGCTCCACCCTCAGGAGGGTTCTGGTTATTAGCGTATTAGTAACTAGATGATGACTGAACTCTGTGGTCAGAGTAAATAAGCAATGTTGTAGAATGTCAACACGACCAGCCGGCTCCTTCACAGCACCCAGTGTTGACATAACTGCTCTCTTATCTGAGGAGAGCAAAGCCCATCGCCACAATAGAAAGGTATGCCAGATCAAATACAGTAAGGGCTAGAAACCACACTCTCCAAAACACAAATCCATACTCACACAGTGGCTGCGAGGGAATGCGGTGCATGTGGTAATACATACAGCACAAAACAATGGATAAAGCTGCGGTCCCAGCACAGGTTATTCGTTCTGCTAGACTGTCTGGTTTTCATGTTAACCCATTAAAATAATGGGGTGTTTAGGGTGCTGGCAGTCTGCGTAAAGAACCTGGACTCTGCTGTTATTGCTCAGCTTGGTAACGAATCAGTCTGACAGTCATAAAACACGCTTTGCCATTAAGCATCAGTGAATGAGCGGTTTAAGGTGAAGCGACAACTAATAGTTGTGTCAAAAAAAAAAAAAAAGCAGAAAGAAAAAAATGACGCAAAAAGAAAGATGTCCGTGTTTTGATTTTCAAAATCTGTGTTTAAGCACCTGTGTCACATTTGCGATCTCTGTGTCAAAACATTTCAGGAGACCTTCTTCCCCTCATTGCCTCACAGCACCCTAATAACTCTTCTTTAGTCTGCTTCCTCGCCGCTTCCCCTCCACACACCACCCCTCATCTCCATTATGGCCTCTGCCAGATCTAGACGGAGCTTGGCTCACACTGGCGTTATGATAACCTGCTGAAAGCTGTTGCTCTCCTGTGAGCATGCAGACGCCCAGCCGAGGTTTCCCTGCATCACTTTTCCCTCGTGTTCTCCGGTCAACCCCACAGCTGTGACTTGCTTTCTTTGTTTCACACGTTCACCAAATCATTGCACGAGTTCAGACCTTTCATATAAATTTTGGCTTTCTGACCCAGCATAGGTGCTGATATATTTTATGGCCACCAACATTAAGCATAAATTAAAGAAAAATAAGAATAGGTGTACTGTTCAAAGTCAATTTAATAGTTACTCAGGGATACTGAGTTTTTATTTGAAACCTAAAACACTGCTAGTATAGAACTATTAGGCATGGCCAGTTGGAAAACATCTTTTTTTTTTAACTTGCGGCCTTCTAACTTTTCAGTATTTAGTGGTGTTTTTGTGTGACTTGTCAGTAAGTGTGTGTGATTGGAAGGATCTGCTAAGGCAAACCAAACAAGCAGCTGCAACACATCTGTTGGCTTCGATCAGATGCTGCAAGCCTGTTGTAAGCCCACAAGGTCTGTTCCCTTCCTCTCTGCTATTTTATATATATATATATATATATATATATATATATATATATATATATATATATATATATATATATATATATATATATATATATATATATATATATATATATATATATATATATATATATATATATATATATATATATATATATGACCCACAGACAAATACAGAGGGGAGGATAACACATGATGGCCCATACTGCCCCTCCAACATACTAAATGCGATCACTGTAAAGGTAATGGAAGACTGCAGTGGTAGCTGTTCAACCATCCACACAGACAGGAATGAGCAGCTGATCTAGAAAAAAAAAAATCCCCCTTCCTCCTCTGTGGTTTGACCTTGTATTTTTGCCTCTTCCACAATGAGTCGTTAAAGCCCGTCAAGATAACCAGCTGGAGAGCAGAGGAGGCTAAGGTAGGTCATGGCAGGTCAGGGGATAGGAGGGGAGACAAGAGGCATTTGAATTTGTGGGGTTTTTTGTTTTTGCTGCTGCCTTGCTCTGTGTTACACTTCATCTGCTGATGTTTGTGCAATGATGAGCCCCGTTCTTTTGTACGGATGACAGGAAATGCTCCTAATTTTACTCATCTCTGCCTTTGTGGCTGCAGATGTTGAGCAGACAGCAGCAGCAGCATTCCATAGATGACCGGTGTCAAGAGTTATCGCGAGATATAACTCATCTTTAAAGGCCAGTTTGGCTGTGTGATTTGGCTAAACTCGTGTGCATTTGAAAGTGCAGATGGATAAAGTGGGAGAGGAAGTGGTTATCTCCATGAGCCGAGAAGAGTCTTGTCATTATGGCTAAGATGTTTGGTAACAAGAGAAGTCAAGGTGATGCATGTGGGATTATACACTGTGTTCTTTACAAGGTGATACTGTATAATGTTTGGCCTTGGCTACCCAGGTGTCTCGCTTCCCCTTGTCTGTAGGTTATCAGAACAAAACTGCTTGCATTTGTCTTTGCCGAACGCTACAAGAATTAAACATTTCTCCTTTGTTCCCCCTGTGAACCAACAGCAAATTACATTCAGGGCTGCAGAAAGACCTTGGACTGGCTGGTGCAGCGGTTCCCGGCTCTGTTATCTGCACTGTTCTGCTCTGTGCCTCTGACAGGCTACATCAGAAAGAGAGAAGCCAGAGCAGGGAGCTGCCTTCTGTTTCTCTCACAGACATCAGACTTTATCATATTACAGGACAATCCAAGAGAACTTGGAGGACAGCAGCAACGTAGTGTCTCCAACCAGGCCCCTGATGTCCAGGACTGCTCTGCATGACCTAAATGAGGTGCCAGGCTACAGACGGAGGGAGGGAGAGAAGATGGGAAGACTAGGGAGAACAGGACATTGCGACGAGTCCTCGTTGCCGTTTGAATGCTTGGATGTTGATTTATGGGCGACTCTGATATAGGGAGGGGCTAACCCCATAAAACAAGATGTTCATTGCATTTTCGGACCATGTGAACACTGATGGACGAACAAGAGCAGAGAAACGGAGCGCAAATGGGACAAGAGAGTGGGAGGAAAAGTGATTTGAAAGAGAAAAAAAACAGAAAATGAAGAGAAAGTGTTTCCATTTTGAAGCATGTGGCTGACGCCAACTGAGGGAAGAGACCGAGGTGATGAGGGAGGACAGAAATATGGAACTGAGCAGCAGGGGGATGGAGGGAGAGTGATGTGGGATGATGGAGAGGGTGTGAGGACGGAAAAGGAAAACTGAGAAGGGGAATGAGTGATGGGGCTCGAAGGAGCAAAGGGAGAAGAAGGGATGAAAGTGAAAAAGGGAAGACAGCAGGCAAAATTTGCCCCAATGAATTGAGCTGCTTGCAGATTTATGTGGTTTTGTGGTTATCATTATGCATCAACCAAAGGAGATGGGGAGACTCGAGCAATGCGACGCCCAAGCGTGAGTGTGCCTGCGTTTATCTGTGTATGCATTGCAGCGCACTTTTATTCTCCCTCAGCACGTTGCCCCTGTCTCCTCCAAAGCAAACTAACTTCTGAATTTGACAGAACCCTCGCCTGTGGTGAGGTAACATCCACCAACATCCACAATACATTTTTCCAAAGTCTATCTACCTAGCACTGCTGGTTGAGAGAAGAGAGGATTAGACCACCCAGGACTGGGTAGTCAAAGCACCGCTTTGATGTGGCATGAGCATATGTGCAGTGCATGGGTACAATCTCTGCTAAAACACACTCGCAAAACACAGTTTTACTGCCTCCTGTGCGGCATCATTACTCCTCGTCAGTGGAGCGGTGGGATGCTCAAAAAGAGAAGGAGAGGGAGAGCGAGAGAGACACAGCCACCTCCTGTGCCAGGCACTGCCAGGCTGAAATACTGGAGCCGTATGGTCACCCTAAGGGAGGGGAAACCTGCCCGGTCTAACCACATCTCAATTAACCAATTAAGTTCAAAAGTTAACAGGGTACTAATTAGAGAATAGTGCTGAATCCTTGTTTTAATCTGTCTTTTTTCCCCACTACGAGGCATGTCTGTGTCCGTGACCTGGCTGGCTGAGCTTTGCCTGCGTCGGCTGAAACATGGCACGCAAGCTGCCGTTAGTCACCCATCCATCCCCATGGCCAGAACATAAAACCAATGGATTTAGAAGGATCAGTCATCAGCTGTAAAACAAACCAGATTCAGAGCATTCCATCTGATCTTTCCAGTGGAACAGGAGGACCATGAAAATCCCATTTTTGGATCTAGAGTTTTTAGAGACCTGTGAGTGAATATTCACAAATGAAGGATAATTTTTAGTCATAGCTAACGTGGCTGTTTCCTGCTCATCCGGCTTGTATTTGTTCCTGCAGATGGGCTTTAATGGATGCCAAATGGGAGGTTTAGTGCCTCACTATTGGCCTGTTGGAGTCTCTTTTTAACACCATCATATTAAATGACTTGCGTTTAGGACTCGAGGCTACGGCGTGCTCCTGTCGTTGACAATATGCCTCGGGCAGAAAGTGTTTGTAACACACCGCTAAAAGTATAAATTTTATCCCCGCATTAAAGGAGGAGAAGAGGGGCTGCTATATTGGCTGCTACCACCAATAAAAAGATATGTGGGCTGTATGACACAATTGTAGTAAGGCTGCTTTGAGCCCCGGAGCCAAACATGGTGTGTTTGGAATCAGGCTGACAGCTCGATATAAAGAGAGGTGAGAAAGCCTTCTTTGACTCTGCTCTGCTTTCTAACAGGGAATTATTATTTTTTCTGTCTGTTTGTTTTTTGGGATTGGGGGAGTGGTGGTATTTAATGACCCATGCAATTCAAGCTCCTGAATGATTGGTCGGATGATTAGCTGTTTGTATTTCTGAGTGTGTGCGTGTGTGAATGAGGAAGAGGGTGAAAAAAGTCTTGGATGTCAGAAAGCAGTTTGAGGGGTGAAGGACTCCCTTGCTGTATGCGAGGCCCTGGAGGATTCCTCCCCTCTTCCTCTCTTCCTCCTCCTCCCTTGTTCGCCCCCTGAATCTCATCTCTTCCTCTGTGAGATCCACAATGCTGGGAAGAAATGTGTCATTAACAGGGGAGACCAAAATAATGTTTATGGGCTCAAGCAGCACTGAAATCATTTTCCATATCAGTGCAACTGCATGGGCCCTGTGGGGGAGTAAATCTGATTTTCTCCTCCCTGTGCCAATGGGAAACATCATGGGAAAGAAAACAGATTGGATTGTTAGAGAGATGGCCTGACGCAGCTGTGGGCGGCTCTTTTTGTGTTTGGGTGTGCTGCTGCTGTGTGCGTATATCATAAAGACAGGATCAACTAGAGAAGGGAAGAGAATGAGAGAAGGCAAAATAAAAATGTGGATGTTAGCGGGAATGTGTGGATGAGAGAACGAGCCCCACTATGGGAATCGCAATTTCATGCCTCGGGAATGCAACAAACGACCCTCGTGGAACAATGGGTCAGTTAACAAGCACAGTCACCAGTTTGGTCTGGACACATATCAAATGGTCCCTCCACGACGATGATGTCGCTGTCCTGTATAAGTTACAAGCAGCAAAGTACTTCTAACTAAATCTGATGCCTTTTATGCCCGTTCCATAAGAAACACTTGCATTTTATCCACTTAGCCAAGAGGGGAAAAAAAGGAATAGGTTTAGTAAAGCGTGGAGGGAAGTTTAATAAACTAAAATGCTGACGGAAATAACTATGTGCTTTGAGAGAAAACACTTCGTAATGAGAAAACTGCTTGAGTAATTTGCACTTCCTGTTACATCATGAACACTTAAGTTCTCACAGAAAGGACAGAAATGAGCAAAAGCAGAATGCAGTGATTTCGTGTTGTGGTTTTCTTGTATGTTCTCTTAAATCTCTGTTGTGGGACTAGGTAAAGAGAGTGTGCATGTGTGGGTGAGTATAAAAGGAAGGTAATGGGCCTTGAGCTCATTTGGCCTGGCCTGGTGCTGTTGCTGTTTCGAATCTGTCCTCCCACCTTCCGTGTCCCGGGCCTGGAATGTCTTCTTGTTCTCCACAGATGAGGCCAGTGACTCAGCAAACAACTGCACTTTCACATGGCTCACAGCAAGCGCGCTTAAACAAGGGTCTAAGTGACGAGCCCAAACCTTTGCCTGAGGCCATTAATATTTTAATAGCATTAAACAGTGAGTAGCATTAAACCTTAGCGCTGCACTTTACCCTTCATCGCCCCACTCTTACCCCAGTTTTTTACTCCGCTGTGGCTCTCACCTGCAATCTTCACCGCTTAGCACAATCTCACTTTGACAGTCAGAGGTCTGATTGTCTCTTAAACAACACTTCCTGGCCCGCTCCCCAGAAAATAGCCATGAAATTTCAGTCTGTCTTCTTTATTTACTTTGCCCATAACACACCTCTTCAGCGGGAACTCTATCAGACATTGCTATCTCTTTCTGTTGGCCCCCTCCTGCCCCTCACACCACTGTTGGCACAGCAGCTATGGAAATGAAGAGGAAGCTCCTTTTTGATAAAAATAAACCTTTCTGAAAAAGAGCTTCATGAATGATTAATTGTGATAAACCTGACGTGCTGTACTCCTTGAAATGGCAGCCTGGCCAGGTACCTAGACACATGTGATGCTGGCTTTTGCAGTTTTGCAAACTGCTGTATAAACAGTGAAAAGGTTCGAGGAGTAGAATAGATAACGAGAGACACTGGTGGCATGTGTGCACATTTGCTCCCGTTTTCTCTTTAGCGTGGCATGTGTGGCTCCATTGTTATTTTCGGGCTGCCTGCCAAACTTGAGTGAGCCAGTTGGTCTAATTTGTTTAGGATTAGAATCTCTTATCTATATCATGTCGACTTCTATATTGTATAAACAGCTGGGTGAAGTGGCAGGGGTTCTTCAGCTGACCTCCCCAGGCCAATTTTATTTGCATTGTACTCATGCAAAGAATTCCCAGAATCCCTTTTACCCTGTCATCACTTCAGTAGTGAGAGAGTGGCTGACCACGAAGCCACTCAGCAAACACAGGCTGTCAACTTGAGCGAGACGACCACCATACGGATGCACAATCGCGCACACAAAGGATCACATATGTTCATAAACACACACATGCGCACACACATACTCCCACACGCTCTCTGCTGATTTCACTTTGAAAGTTTCTCACAGTTCCTCGGTATCTTATCTACTCTAAACTCTCACCCCTTTCCCCTCCTCTGGATGTTGGATGTAGTAACGAGGCTTTCACTCTCTTCCGCCATCCATTCTTATAACTGGTTCTCTTTCTCCCACCCCCACACTGACCACATCCACTAAACTCACTCCACAGGCACGCAGTGTGGAGAGTGTTGGAGGCGTCCGCTGCTGGCACTTTCCCCCACCCCTGCACTGGGCCCAGGTCCAGGACTGGACTGCCTGCTCGCTCTCTCACTCTTTCTCTCCCTCACTTCAGTATACTTCTGATCCTACTGCAGTAGCCCACTCCCCCAGTCCCACCATCAAGCCTCACATCAACACGAAAAGAAAAAAGTCAGGGGGGTGGGAGTTTGTAAAGCAGGGGGCAAGTTAAGAAGAAGAAGGGAAAAAAAACTTGCTACAGTTGTTTCTGAAGTGAGGAGGAATTTGGCTACCAGTTGCACTAATGTTTTCAAGATGACTTTGACTGTTTGAAGGAAATCCCCCCACTTTAGTAGCCATTTGAAATTCCTTCTGTGTTTTATTGTGAGGAAGTAGGTGCTGGGTTAGTCAGCGGCCCTCCAGGGTAGCAGTGCAGTCTGTCTGGGGCTGCTGATGTGTACAGTTGCCCAATCCAGTCTGTGTTACTGGAGGGTCAAAAACTAAGTCCTGTGTTTGAGTGAATGTGTGTGTGTGGAAAGTCTGGCTGGCTTCTTCTTGGGCGTCTGAATTCCTGGGCAGAACATGGAACTACATTAGTAGGAAACTCTGATGAAAAAGACACTGAAGTGGGAGTGAAGTTCGCTTACCAACGAGCATCCTGCTCAGTATGTTTTTACTTGGTAAGTAACTCTTCAAATGTCTGTTTCTTCCTTGCTGTTTCCTACTTTCATTGTGGGTTCTTACGTAAACAAGTGCTAAAGAAACAAGCTGCTATAATTTACAGCTAAACACAGAAAATCTTAAATGTCTGATATAAAATAAAACCTAGCTTACCAGTATATGTTCAGTCGCGTTTTCTTTCTGTGTTAAAGCAGTGCCAGTAACTAGCAGCTCCTGGAAGAAGTACGTTTATATTTATTTTCCCTTGAATCACCAATCTGATGTTAATTTCATTCATTTAAGACAAGAAGGGGAGTGCGTATTTTCTGTCAGAGGACATGACTGAGAGAGTGAGAGAGAGTACGTGGGCTATGATTATTCAGGGTGTGTTGAGGAACCTGGCTGCCACATGGCACTGACCGTTCACTGAGCGACCTAAACTGCTCACAGACTCTCTGATACGAGCTCTTATAAACTGGTCGTGTGTCTGTGTGTTTTTATTCTCTGGCATTTCTTCTTCTGCTTCTTGCCTCCACTCTGTGGCACTTGGTGATCACTGAGCTGTGGAGAGCAGGTTGATGCAGTCACACCTGCAATTTTCTTTCCGTCTCTCTTCTCCTCTTGTCACCATCACTCTCACTTCTCATTGTGCGTCTGGCTTCTTTGTCTAGACGACACGTCCATCCGTCCCTTCGGGCTGCGGTCTGTGAATAAGACGGAGGGCTTTAGACTGCCTTGGCTTGTTTTTCAAGAGCAGACAGAGAAATATGATCCAAGGTGAAATAAATGTACTTCTTCTTCTTCTTCTTAAAGGCGTAGTTGTAGATCCACATGTGCTCCGTCACATGCTCATAAACACAAGCGCATGTGGATGGGCGTCTGCCTCTTCGGGAGAAATTTTTGATCTGATTCCCAGCGTTGAAAAGAACAAGATGTTGTGGGTGGGCGCTTGTTGTCTTCCTAGCTATTTTTTTTTTCCTTTTACCCCATCACTTTGTGGTCCACATGCAGATGAGATTGTATTATGCCTCGTTAAGGCCCCAAATTACCCCGAGTCGTATGATGACATCACATCCCTCCCCTCAGCTTGACAACTGAAACCTGTTTAAATTCACTGGACGAGTGTGTTTGATTGCAACTGTGACCTAGGTGGGGTTTCAAGGTAGACTGGCTGTTCTTGCTGAGCAGCATGCTGACCAACTGCATCTGCCCACTGCTGTTGTAATGGCTCGTATTCAGCCTCCTTGCCTCGAGCGCTGTTTCTCTTTCGTTCCCATGACAACTGGGCCTCCGTTCTCCTAGCTACGCCTCCCTGCCTGCTGCTCACTCCGTGCCGCCCTCAGGGGCCCATGCCTGGGCCCACATTATTGTGTGTGCATGCATGTATATTTTTGTTGTTGCACGCAAACTGGGCTCCTTCACCCTTGCACACCAACGCCGGAGCAAAACAGTAGCACTAGTTAACACCTCCACCTCCGGAGGTTCTGCGGTATTTGTGTCTGTCTCTCTGGATCTATGTGAACACAACTGTGTGAGTTCGAGTGTTGGGATGTGATGTTGAGATGTCAGGAAGGGAGGTGGGTTTCCCCTTATCCCGGTGTCCCCTTCTCCTTTAGTTCCCTAATAGGATTAATCTTCATCTCTGTCAGGGATCGGTGCCGATTAGGATGCACATGACCCGATTTTCTTAAGAGCGCATACAACTGCACTGCTGGCACCACTTAGGAACTGGAGAAATAAATAAACACAGTTTAGAGAAAACACACAGGCGCAGAAAACATAACTTTTACAAGGAGGCGGTGGAGCAACGGCTAAGTCACTATTTATTACACCACTAAAACTGTAATAGTAAGTCGAGCAGTGGTGCCGTCATGGCTCAGACTTTTATTCCACTTGTTCTGCACTGCTTTAGTTGGCATCTAAAGTGAAAGAAAGGTGAAAGACCAGCCCACTTTTATAACCTGTGTGCTTTCTCACCTACACCTCTGATTCATTAGGATTTAAATGGGTTCAGGGAGGGCATCGTATTAACACAGTGTGAGTGGAGTTTGTGTTTTCTAAACAAGAGTATGAAAATTTGAGAAAAAAAAGCAGGAATTTGTGTGGCGTCATGTACAGCATACTTTCAGTAGGAGGCAAATATAACACTGAGGGAGAGGTCATTTAGTGTGATTGACAGGTTGAGGAGTCTGCCAACTCTCACCTGCTACAGTTCACATCAGAGCGGTGCTCAGTCCTTCACCAAGTGAAGATGCCACGGCCAAACTGGACCACTGGAAGGTCTGATTTGGTTGCGCTGTGGGAAGGGCTTGTGGTTTGATTTGATCCAAGACCCTTCTGAGGTTCATTCAATCCCTTTCTCCCTGAACACAGGCTTAAACTTCAAAGATCTCCTTGCCCGACATCTACACATCCCCTTTTTATGTATTGTCCTTCTCCTTTCCTTGTCTTTCTGGCAGAGGCTCTCTCCTCACTGTGTTAAGAGGGGCTTTGCAGCCTCTCTCTGTCACTCTATGTCTCTCTCACCCTTTCTCCCTCTCTCACTCTGAGGCAAGGCTGTTAATAATGCAGGAGGATTAGCTGATTTATGTGAGCCGGAGGCACTGAGGAAAGCTGGGGTTCCTGGGGGCGACAGGCAGAAGAGGGGAGGGGGGGGCAATGAGTGTGCAGCACGGAGGGCGGTGACATACAGGAGCCCGACGTGTCTGGATGATGAAGGTTGGATGTGTGCCTGGTGAGCATGCTGGCCATAATCCACCCACCCACCCACCCCCACCTCCACTGGCCCCGACACCCACTCTGCACTCCGCAGAGCCGTGCCAGGAGCCCTCCACAGGGACCAAGTGATAGGAGGTGGCAGTGGAGGGGACAGAGGGGAATGGGGACTGATACAGAGCAAAAGGAGAACAGCATGGATAGTGTAGCATGTGACCAGGCTACTTGACAGTGTCTCCCATCAACATGTGAAATGTTGCTATAGACAATTGAAATCTGATTAAATAGAAGATTTTTGCTACCATGTGATTTAGGGGATGTAGTCTCATTATTTTGTTCCAATGTTTTGTTATTAGAAGTGGATCTAAATAAAAATCTCCAGCCCTAATTTTACTGGCTTAGACTAAGATAACCTGATAATCCAGATAATCTGCAGCAAAAAGAGAAATGAGTCACAACACACTTTGGCTTCATTTGTTTCTGTGATCAAATTTCAGAGACCTCCAAGAGTCTCTGGTGTGTCGCTGCATCCACATGCGCACAAACACACACATGTACACACACACACACGCAGGATTGGTTGTAAGGTAGTTTTTCGAGGCAGAGCGCTGTAAGGTTGGGGATCGTGGGGGATTTCCACCTGTCTGGGGCGGTGGTACCAAGTGTGACAGAGGTGCTTTTGTACGTGTTGTGAAAAATGTGTGTTCATGCCTATATGTGTGTGCGTGTGTTTGTGCGCGCACCCCTCTGCATGCTTCTGTGCTCTGGCCTATGAGCCATAGGCTATTCGGTGCAAGAGCGAGAAGCAGACTGATGGGTTTATCCCTGCTGTCTGCCCAGAGGATGTGCTCACTCACTGGCTGGCTGATTAAGGCTCCCACACAATTGTTCTCACACTCCCAGAAAGAAAAAAAAAAAGGATCGATGCATGTTTGGACTGATTCATGCTCCAAGAAAATCAAATCACTCAGCATTCCTTGGGAGATCAGCTTGTCATAAGAGGCTGATAATGAATTTCTACTGTGTCGCTCTCCCCGTGTTTTGGTGTGCGCGATATACGATACACTAATGTGTGTCTGAGCATGTATCTGCATGTGTGCTCTCATACAGGCAACTTCATACATATGCATGAGACTTCACGGTGGTGTGACTTGGGGGAAATGAATGCGCAAAGAGCCGGGCACCCGGGCCCCTCACTCAAGTGCACTGGCGGGCGCGTAATGGGAATGCAATTTAAGCAGTGGTTAATCAGTGTGTTTTCTCCAGCTTGCCCAGCAATGCATAATAGACAATCAGCCCCCAGTCATACGGGCGATGCTACAAATGGTCAATTACTCATCATAGTCTTGTTAAACACACAGTTCAGCCAGCCAGGGACAGATTGCTCTGCTGGTGCCATTATTATGGTAAAGAACAAAGCAAAGCAAAGCTAGAAACAAGGGAAAGAGGGAGGGAAGGAAGAGACAATGAGGATTTGGAAGAGGCATGGTGTATTTCTGCACATCAAAATGGGACAGAGGAGGGGACGAGAAGAGTGAAGACGGCTTTTGTAACAAAGCAGGAGGAAGGAAAAAGGAGTGAAACACCGAAATGGAACCAGAGAAGAAAGAAGAGCACGGGATTGTCAGCGTCACGCAGAGAAAAAGCAAGACTGAAAGAAAACCAGACAGAGAGGAGGTGAAATGGAGCAAAGCAATAAAAGAGATTGAGGGCATGAAAGTGAGAGATGGAGAGCACAAGATAATGGAGGGAGGGAGAGAAATTGAGAAAGGGACACTGGGGAGCAGGAGCAAAAGTGTGTGAGAGCGAGAGGGAGAGAGCCTGAGAAAGTGTGTACTCAGCTGTGAGATGAGACCTCTGTCTGCCCATGGGGAGAGGTGGTGTGAGGGGAGAGAAGACGAGGGAAGAGGACTCTGCTGACAGTGAGGGGGAGGAGAGTCTCACACTTTCTCTCTGTCACACACATACGCTCTCTCACTCATTCAGCCTCTCCCGAGAGCAGCGATCACATTTGCCTGGCTTAATGATTCTACCAAAAAAAGAGAAAAAAAATATGTATATATGAGTGGGCCTCACACTGAGATGCAAAGCTTTTCTTTTTGTTTTTCCTTTTAATTTTTAGTCACACTCACTGTCCCAGTGTACACACACTCCCAATTCTAACCATTTTTCTCTCTCCTTACCTTTTGTTCCTGTGGGAATGCAGGCAGTGGATTGATGGGCAATTCTTCTGCCTCCTTCATGGGGACCTTTCTGGCCAGTAGTCTGGGTTCCCCTCCTTCCCACCCGCCTCATCCCTCCCGGCCGCCCTCCTCGCCCTCTTCGCCCTCCTTCCGTGGCGGACCCCACTCGAGCGCCTCGCAAATCTGGTTTCCCCATTCGCATGAAGGTACCTCAAATCACACATGTACACACAAACACAGCTCCTCATCTGACCGCACCGTCTGGATGAGGTGATATTTATGTCCTGGCAATATTGGAGGCAGCTTTGCACGGTGTATTGTTACTCTGATATTGTATATTTTTGTGTCGCGTTAGGTTTGCACCAAAGTACGGCTTGTAATCGTCCAGGCTCCAACCCTTTTATTTATGCACTAAAATAGGCCCATACCCAGCATGTCTGGGATAGAGCACTGAGCCACGGTTTTCTGGATACGGACACAGGGTTAAAAGTTCATCCACGGAATCTTGTGGTATTCGATTCATGTCAGCAGGAATGTCACTCAGGGCCCTCTGAAGCAGCACATGCGACTGTGTGCCAGTAAAAAAAAAAAAAAAGTTGCAGTGATTGCAGAGCTTTCAGCCGGTGTCTCCATCATAATCTTAAAAAGTAGGCTCCCACCAATCAGAATTACTAAACCCTTACTCGACACACACGCACATACACTCACAAACCAACTTCAACACCTCATATTCTGTCTCGATACAGCCAGGAAGTCAGATAAGAATAAAGCAGAGGGATTAATGTAGTTGGGTTTCAGGAATTAATTACACCCAGGGTGACAGATAAACACAAGACAAATAATCTTATTAATATATTAATGTAAGGTCAGCTTTTCTGTGTCTTCACCTTCAGATTTACATCTTGCTAATTACACACTGTGCTGGCCACCTAAAATTACCTGGTGAGTCACAATCTTGGATGGACTCTTGTTATTTCAGCCCCCTGGTTATAATCTATTTATTATCTAAGAATAGCCCAGATGTTATCGGTGGGGAGGGGAAACCAGTGGGAAGTGTTTCTTTTCTTTTTTTTTTGAACTCTGTGGTCACTCATCAGCGGCACCCCACCTGCACGTTATGTGTCCAGGGCTGATTAAGTGGATTACAGCTGAGATGCTGTATAGTCATGAAGATTGTTAAGCCATATGATATCTCCCAGCAACTTCCTTACTCTGATGCCCCGGGCACCAGGCCGCTGACTCAGTGGACAGATGCTGCACCAGATTAAACTCTAGACTCCTTCAAGATATTAGCTCCAGCGTCAGCCCAATCTCAGACATTTCCCTCCAAACTCATTTTGTAAGCATCAGTGTTTCCTTTATCTTATACTTTCTAGGTTTCACTGTCAAACACTTTCTTCTTGTGGAAAAGTAAAATAATATTAAGAGTGATGAAGATAATGCCAAGCCTAATAAAAGTAATGGAGGTGATTATGACTGGGATTATTACTCAGTTGGCAATGGAGGCCATTATCTCTATTGCAGTTTAATTGCATATAACGCACTAAGAGCATGATTGAATCCAGACTGTTCATCAACCACATTCAGCTGTTCCCTCCTCAAGATAATTGCATATTGTCTTTTTCCTGTTTTGCATAAAAAGCAAGTCATCAAAATGAGCGGCACAATTACCCAGACTCTCGCCTTCTCTCTCCGGGTGTCAGCAGAACCCCACCAGCATCAGAGCAGGCATTGACTTGTGCTTGTGTCGGTGCATTAGTGTTTCGCTTGTAACCTCAAAGATGTGCTGTGTTTTTATTTTTTTCCTTTTCTTCTTTTTCTCTGTTTTTAAAGTGGCTGCTTGCGTGCATCTCTAAGCAAAGCAGTTCAAATTTGTATTCGAAAATGATTTTACGATTCGCACGTTTCTGGCATATACCTGTCATTGCGCGGAACGTCTTTGTTTCCGCTATTCCTCTGACACATTTTTCTACAGATTAAAAGCCTGAAATCTATCACGTAACAAGCAGATGAGAACAATTATCTCCTTTGCTTGCTAACTAGTCACTTAGTGCGGATAAACAATGGACTGTGGCTATATGGAGCAGGCTAATCACATTTATTTTTTATTACTCCTATTTGGTGAGTCAATTAAGAATTAATTCCTCTTTTCAATATAATAAGTTTTGCGGGCATTTGAAATGAGTTGGTGATAAAGAAAAGCCACATAAAATGTAAGATGGATATTATTTTTGCTCCATTAAGCCCGGAGAAAACAGCGAAAATGTTCAGAAACGCAGCATTCTTCCAAGGTTTCAGTGCCCTGATGTACCACCATTACACTTCTTTTACTGATTATGCAGGCTGTTAGAAAAATTACAATATTTTAACCTTCTGCATTTGCTTTACCCTAAACATATCCATGGAAACGCCCCTACGTTGGCTACTAAAGTAAAAAAATATTCCACCGCAAACTTTCAACCTCAGTTTCTCAGGTTGGCTAAACTAAGGGGGAAAAAAAGGTCTTTCAGCTTCAGCTGCCCTGGCATGGGCGGTAGTCTGGACGTGCTCTCCTGTCAGTTTAGTCTCCTTTAAATGACACTGGCTGGTAAGGATAACTTTGGCAAAGTCTTGTGTTGACTTTTGGTTAAAGATTTATTGTTTTGGGAAAAGGAAAGTGTACAGCCAGTCTAACAAATTCTAGGATATTTCTATAAGGTCACAGCAACAAGACCCAAACCATTAGTGGCTTTCATGACGTCAGAGGAGTTAACAGAGATTAAAGGAAGTTTTTGTTTCAGAATCTCTTCTTGCCAGCTACAGCAGCAGCCATTGTATGTTACCACAAGGAATTGTCTGTTTTTTTCCTTTGCTGAGCTGAGCTGAGCTGTGAGCTCACTGTCACAGAGACGGAGTCTTAGTATACGGCTACGGATGCAAGAAGAAGGGTGGGTCGGTGGGGGGGACGCAAAAACAGGGGCAGATGCAGTGTAGTGAATGTTTCAGTAAATGTAAAATATTTTCACAACACCTGTTAAAATAAATTAGGCCCACCGAGCTTTTGAAAGATTTATTTTCATGTTTGGAACTGTTTGAATAAACTCCACTGAATCGACTGAGTGGAAAAATAAAAAAGAATACAAATAAAAATGACCAACAGAGGGAAAAAAGGGTGGGGAGTGGGTAAAGAATAAAAAGAAAACCTGCCGACTCCTCGCAGTCCTGAGGCCAGCTGGCCACAGTCCAAATGACTTCTTAAGTTATGCCAAAAATAATCGCAGTCTCATATCTTTGTCCACACATATAAACACACGCATGCACACACACACACACAGAGTTGCCTGCACACACCTGTCTAATCCACTTCTGTTTGATACGCCTTTCCAAGCCTATCTTCAGTTGTCCATCTTTCCTTCTGTGAACAGTTGCTTGCTTTTCCTTTTGTAGGATTTAAGCTGCACCCCCCGCCTCTCCTCTTCCTTACTCCTGCTTCTTTCATTCTCTCTCTCCCTCTCTCTCTCTCTCTCCTGTGCCAGTCTGCATCCCTTCCTTTCAATTAGTCAAACCTGAAGAGATCCACCATAGCACTGCCCCTCCTCCGCCAAACATCTCTCGTCTCCTCTCCTCTTCTCCTCCCTTTCTGTGTCTTGATGGTTCTGTCACTTTTTTCTCAATTAGCGGACCTGACAGGCAGCTCAGGCTGCTCCTCCTCTCCTCTCGGTCTTCCTGTGGCGTGCTCTCTTTCTCTCCGTCCTTCTATCTCTCCGTCTCTGATGCGTTACAGCCACCTCCCTGGAGAAAATAGAATTTTCATTTATGTTATTTTTTCTTCAATCAAAAGTGGTGAAAGCCTTATCAGTAACTGAATGTCTTCAGAGAAGGTGTAAGAGGACTGGTATTGTGCTAGTGAGAAACTGCCTCTAAAGCAGCAGGAATAATTCTCCTCTGCCTCTAGGTGCTGTTCTATATCTAACCCCCTTCTTTGTCCTCCCTGTTGGCCTGCTTCTCTCTACCCACCATGTTGCGAGAAATACCTTCAGAACTTCTAGAAATCCCTCCTTGGGATGCAGCTCTGTTTGTTCTGCCTCTCACCCCTGCTCTGCCGCTGGAAAGGAGGGCATGCGCTGTGAACTCCCCTCTGCCATTCACTTGCTGATGCTGGCGTGTTTATGTGTGAGTGTGCGGAGGGAGCGAAGGAGAGCGAGGTTGCTGTGCAGTCAGCAGACTGCACTAAGACCCTGCTCACGTCGCCTGCAGCAGCAGCGGCAGCGGCAGCAGAAGTAGCAGCTTCCCTTGTCCTGGCCAGATTAATGGCTGAATGAGCTCCACCGTGCCCAGCAGTCCCCCTCTTGCCGCCCCAGTGGAGAGCATGCTGAAACTGAGCAGGCTGGCATTATCGGGCACAGCCAGACCACACTGTGAAAAGGGATTACGCCATCAATCGTCACGCTCACAAACAACATGCTGCCGCAGAAAAAAAAAAAGACCCTCTCCCAGCTCGGATAAAGACTGGCAAACAACTCTGTGCTTTTCCCTCTCCTGAAATCAAAGGAAAAAATGACTTGCTTAAACAAAGCTCCCCCCTCCCCCCCAGCTGTAAATGAATTGGCATAATTGTGCGTGCTTATTAATCATGACAGCAAAGGAGGAGACAGAGACAAAAGAGGGGGGGATGGGAAGGAAAAAAACGAGGTAGAAACATAGGTGAAAAACGGGAAAAGGGAAAAGTGAGGGTATGTAATTATCACGCCTTTGCCCTCCTCAGAAAGCAGCACCTCCTGTGTTATTGCAGGGCTGTTTGCCCCCTCTGCGTATTTCATTAATTAAGATGGGAGGATGCAGAGGCCGCACTGAGAAGAGGTCATTAAGCCCAACACAACACTCCTCCCTCCCCAGAGCTGGCTCATAGGACCGGGCCCCATTGTTCCACCGGCAGAAAGTGAGACATTCAACACTCATAGCTGCTGTAAAAACCATGTGTGTACAAAAACACATGGCCGAATAAAGTGCATCTGCGCTTTCTGGGATCAGGTCACACGTTTTCCAAAATTTTTTCCTCTCTTTCGGCCCATATCCTTTTTACGCCATCCATGAGCTGCACTGGAAAGTAAAGCTACAGCGACAGACGGGTCTAATAGTGGAACTGAAGAGAAATTAATCACTTAAATTTTACTTTATGACAGTGGGCTGATAGACCTGTCTGTCCTATGAATTAAAAAAGAAACACAAAATAAGTGTGTCCCTGTCTTTTTTGTCTTTTTTCACTATATATACACATATATATATATATGGTCCTTTTATTTTCCTTAGTTATTTCTGTAACTTGTATGTAGACTGATGACTTGGATTTAATCATGCTTTTTTTAAAGTCTTGAACTAAAATTACACTATAGCGCTGCTGTCATTAAGCAACATCATCGCATTATTGGACATTTTTTGTGTGTCCTTTATAGTACCTCAATTTTATTCCGTCTGTTGGGTGAAATGATTAATTACACGGTAGCATAGATAGGCTAATTTAATTCACATTGATGTGTTTAGATGCTATAGCTACTCAAATGCAGAGAAAGTGGGTTGTCATAGAGATGCTTTTTTTTTCGTATTGATATTGCGATGGGCTTTCATCTCAGTCCATCTTTTCTCTCCTCTACACTCAAAGTCCTTTGTGTTTTCCAATGTCCCATTGCAAAATGAGCTTTTTGTTTGGTTGTGGCGTAAACGTCCTCCAGATGGGCTTGATGTAATAAGCCCAGGTGTACTAGCTTACAGGCCCAACATCCCGATGACCTCTTACCTCTGATGTAGGTCAGTAAAGGTTAGCCGCCCAGCTCTCTGTTCATTGCAAACACAAGCTTCAAATCCATCCTTATCACCCCATTCAGATGGTTAAAGGTGCGGCTGCCACTTCTAAGAGTGAGTTAAAGAAAGCACCATATGTTTCAAAGACAAATTTCATATATTACAGAAATCCCCAGGCTTGTCTGTTATTGTTTTCATTCTAAACTCCAGCAGGAAAGGCAAACATGTGAGGCACAGCCAGCACTTATTTGCGTATGAACACCACCAGCTGCATTGGACCTGAAGGATTACACTGGATAACTGCATCTCTGTGGTTGTTATCCTTTCTTATCAACTCTCTCCCTCTCTGCTATCTTAGCAGGTCCAGGGTATCCTCGATTCTCAGGGAGTCTGGCCCACACGTTCCTTCCTATGAGCCACTTGGATCACCATGCCAACAGTGGAGTTCTCTATGGGCAACACCGTTTCTATGACACACAAAAAGGTGGGACGTGAGACTATTAAAATTTAATCACACGGAAATAATATTTAATTCAAATCTAAGCGGTATAGCCTGGTGGTGTTGTCTGTGCAATACTGAGAGCATGCTTTTTTTTTTCTTTTTGTGACTAATTTGTCTCCTTTTTTCTATTTTACAGAGAACTTCTACCTTCGAGGTCTCCCATCCCAGCCACCTCTCATCTCAGCCAATCATAGTCTGCCACCAATGTCTCGGGCAGGTTCAGGACACACTCAGGGGTCCTGCAGCAGAGACAGAGATCAAGGGGTAGGCACAGGCATACATAAGGGTCTTAAAGAGGGGTCTGTGGAAAGAGGAGTGGTAAATGTCAAGGACAAGGAGAGATCCAGCGGGAAACAAGAGGCTAAGGAAAGACAGCAGCAGCAGCAACAGCAGCAGCACCACACTCACCAGCCACCCCAGCCAACACACCACCACCATTCTCACACTCATCAGCAGCACCCGCACTATCCTCAGCACCCACTGCCCCTGGAGGAGGTAAACAGCCGGGCCCTGGAGAGGCATAAGGCGTCGCTCACGATGTACAGCAAAGAGCACCCTCAAAGTATGAGCAAGCCCCTCAGTGCCTGTTTGCACAATGGCAAGATGCAAAATGGAGATCCAGGAACTGGAGCAGGGGCTAAGGTGTCCATGTCCAGCTGTGGCGGTGAGGACACAACCCTTCGGGCTATGGGCGGTGGGGGGAGCAGCCAGAACAGACATTTGGGGACTAGTGGCAGTGGCCGCTGCACCAAAGAGGGGGTAAGTGGGGAAATGAGGATCAGTGAACAACCTTCAGACTGTTTGGAAAGGGGTCAGGCACCACTTCATCACTCTCTGCCCTACTCCGTACCCCCACCCCTACACATGAGTTCTGCTACTGGAGGGGCCCATCCACATCCTCATGCTCACCCCCATACACATCCACATCCAGGGGGCTTCCATTGTCTTCAGCTCCACCCCAGCCACCCACATCATTCCCACCACACACACCACCATCCAGAGTTTTTCTGCCCGCCGCCACCTGCTCCTCTAGCCAACCCTGCCTCGCATGAGAGGGGGCCAGTCAATGTGGGGCGAGAACCTAAAGTCACAGGGCCTACATTTGTGCCATCTGTGGCAGACGTAGGCGATAAATCTAATGGGCCATTCCAGCTTAATAACCCTGACTGCCAGGGTGTGGGTAGCGGAGGAGGAGGCAGCAATGCCAAGGACAAGACAATAGAAAAGAATGGTGGTGGTGGGCACCACAGTAATTGGCACAGAAAACAACAACAACAACAACAACAACAACAACAACAACAACAGCAACAGCAGCAGCAACAGCAGCACCCATACAGAAAGACAGAGAAGGCTCCAGATTGGATGCAATCCCACCATCAACACCTTCAGTCCTCACAGCTTCCTCCACCTCCCCAGCAACAACCACCACATTCTCAACAGCAGCATCAAGTAGTGCGATCGCGGAGTGCTGAGTGTATCAACAGTGGTGTGGAAATGGATGTGTTCAGACCCTCGCTGCCCCAGGGACCCAAGGCAGGGCACTCGGTCCCTCATTCTGTAAACACTTCTCCTTATCGAGACTGTTCCCACCCAGGACCCCCGCCCAACTCTTCCCCACTTGGAAGTAAAAACATGGGGCAGCACAGTGGAACACAGCACAGTGGTCCCGGAGGTAGCTGCTCTTTACAGAGAGATGGCCAAAAGGTAGCCAGGATTCGCCACCAGCAGCATGGCCGACCTGGCCCAGAGACATCCTCTGAGTTGAACCAGGGGAATAGTCAGGAGCTAAAAAGAAAGATGGACATGTCTCCTTATGGTTACAGCAACAGCAGTGGGCAGCAGCACCACCACCAGCAGCCCCCAGTGCCACCCTGGAATATGAGGCCTCCTCACCACATGTCACAACCTGAGGAGGAGCAGAGGAAGTCATATATGGAGTTGGGGAGCACTGGTGGGCAACACTCTCAGCAGCAGCAGCAGCAGCAACAGCAGCAGCAGCAGCCGGGAATAAGCCTTCCTCCTCCACAGCCCCCCACGGCACCTCCCCTCAGCCAGCAACAGCAGCAACCACAGCAGCAACCTGATCCCCAGGGTCCAACTCAGGGAGAGAGCAGTGCAATGAAAAGCTTACTAAAGTACAGCAACCAGCAACAACCACTGCTCGTCTCCCAAAAGAATCCATTTGGGGGGTTAGGAAATCTAAAATCAGGTCCATCTGGGGGGAGCTGTGCCCTGCAGGGCAACAAACAGACTCTGCCTTCCAGGAAGGGTACGGCTAATGACAGTGAGCGTCCTGATTATAACGGGCGGAGCAGGGACATGGGGGAGCCAGGTCATGGCGAAAGTGAGGTGCGGCAGCCGCCAGTGGGAATAGCAGTGGCGGTGGCCAGACAGAGGGAACCACCTTGTCGTTCAGCTGAAAATCATCCGAACAGCCGACAGGGCAGGGTCCATCCGTCTGTGAAAGGTAAGCAATCCAGGTCACTGGCTCGTGAGAAGGCCTTATATTTCTTTATCTATGACTTGCCAACAATATTGCTGCAAAGAGAGAAAAAGCCATATAGAAAATAAACAAACAGGAAAAAGCACATTTTTAAGTGGATAAAAAGCCAGAAAAATATTGATTTTGTGGTGATACCCTTTGCTGAATGCAATAGAAGTCCAGAATGGTATAATTCTCACACTCACTGCCATCAGGGATACGCTCCAGTCCCCGTGATCCATTACAGGATAATGTAGGCATAGCTAATTCTATGAATGGAGTTTAATACTTATGGGTTTAAATATAAATTTCCTCTGCAGCAGTCCCAAACAATGCGTTACTGATTTTAACTTGGCTTTCTCCTATTTAACTTTCTAGTTGCCCTTAACCAAACATTAGTGAGGTAAACAGGCATCAGCCATGATGTTTACAGATTACAGATGAGTCCATTTAGAGTTGCCAAGATAAAAAGTAATTAATATAAGATTTCTAAGCCTGGCTCTGAGAACAACAGTATGTAAATGGAAATAAATAGATATACAAAAAAATACAATATTTAAAAAAAAAAACTTTGGACAAAATTGACCTACATCAACTTTCAATTTTATTTCATAAATATCTGAATGTGTTATTATATTATGAAGCAAGTTCTTTTTCTTTCAAATAAGACAGCAATATGTCAATGCTGTGCAGTTCATTGTTTTAGCATGAATTCTGCCAATACGAAATCATTTAATACTCAAAATATATTCATTTGCAACTTGCGGCACAGTTCTGACAAGTGGCGAGAGACTTGGGATTTTGTTCTCACTGTGAACCACAATGGTGAAAGTTGATGTTTGCCTCACAGGGCAGCCCCGCTCCATGTATCTGTCAGATCCCACCACTGAGGAAGACAGGAAGAGGCTGAGTGAGGAACAAATAAGTCTCACTTGCTTGGACAGGGAGAGGGATGCATATATCAGGTATGTATTTTTAAAGGTGTTGTTCGGTACTTAATAAATTAAAATCTTTACGGAAACATTCTTATTTGTATTTCTTTATCTTTATCTAATTCTGATGTCAGGGATAACAAAGAAAGGGTGGAATTTGCAAGGATCCACCCTTCCAGCAGCTGTCACGGAGACCTTGCCTCTCATCTCATGGTCCCAGGCGGGACGTCCCTCCAGTCTGGCCAGTTGGGAGATCCTGCTGCACATTCTGCTCACCATCATTGGATGCCAAGAACTGGAAGCCCATCTCTCTGGATGACGGGACATTCTTATGGTAAGACGCTTTCCGATGGCAGGATTTTATTGTTATGGTTATGTTTATGTTTATTAATGTGTTATAAAGACATATAGTCCAGCTTTCTTTGTTTATTGAAAAAAGGCCAAAACAAAGATGTTTAGATTTGATTTGATCAGCTGATACATATATTTAAAGGTCTTTTGTTTATATGGAATTCTGTAATTTAATTTCTTTATAAAGCAGGTATAGGTCATACAACCCTACACCAGAATTTGCCACCAGCTTTCTCTGCAGCCATGCCAGGCCCTCTGCAGCCAGTCCTGCCTCTCCCTCAAGACCCCTCTGCCCAACTGGTGGTCTTGCCCTCCGAGCCTCCCACCCATCCTGCGACCCATCACCTGGGTAAGCCATGGCATTTTATATGTTAATCTAATCGATCTGCCAAGCACAGGCAAACTCCACCGGTACAGTATCTGTATAAAAAAAAAAGAGTAAAAATAAGAAAAGCTTGCTTTTGCTTATGTTTTTGTGAATGTTAACTGTGAGTGTATGGATGAATGAGGACTCACAGGAAGAGAAGCTAATTGCTAAGGCCGATGCTAATGGGAATCCAAATAAATACAACACAAGCAGCAGAAATGCACCAAATTCAGCTTATGTTCTGTGAAACTAAAGCGAGTTATTTCACTGTTAATATTACTTTGGACTAAGATAAGTTTGCAATCTTATGATAATTGCTACATGCCAACTGCTTGGCCCAGCAACAGTGGCACTCTCAGTAGTTCAGGATGCTCATACAAAGCTATTTTGCCCGTACAATACCACAGCAGAGGAAGAGGAAGTGAATGAGGTGAAAATCACTTCACCAGAGTCATTGTAGATGCGTATTCAGTGAACAGACTGTGAAATTTAATTGGCTCCCAGTCTTTGACGATATGTTTCCTTCTGCGCGCCACAGGAGTTTCAGCTGAGAAGGGAAGTGCATCCACAGAAACTTTCCCACAGGAAATATTTTCATATCCGATTTTATGTGGCGAAATTCTTAGTGTGTCTTGCAAAAGGAGTTGAAAGATCAAATTCATCTGGATAATAAAACCGCTAATGCGGAGTGTGTAGCACAGTGCTAATACAGATATTATGAAGACGCCCATTATGTAGTTCTATAAAGTGTGGTCTTAGTACTTTCCAAAAGGCACCTCTGTCATTGTAGATCACCCATATGGAGTTGTGCGTGTCCTTAAATCCACATAATGAGACAGGTTGTACACCCACACACATGGGAACCAGGCTTACTGCTGGGCCCTTTTGCAGAACCCCTACTGTGGTTTGGCCGGGAAGGTGGGACTTTTTGGCATAAAGGCCACGACGAATGCTCTGACGAGAAAAACATGCATTTCCAGCACAGCATTTTGACCTCTAATCAACCTATGACCATTATATTCTGCTCACATTTCATCATTGTCATAACGGTCTTTTTCCAGCATTCCAAAATTCTCAAAGCAGTTCTTAAGAGGCAGCTTTCTGTTCAGAGCGGAGGAGAGTGTGGGATTGTTTCTGCCTGGGGAGATGTTGTTCTGTGAAGTCAAAAATCTTTTTTTATTTTTTTCCTTGCAGGATACATGTTGTTGCTATAAAATGTGAATACAATGATTTTTTAAATGATCCATAATGGTTTCAGTGTTTTGAAATAGTTGTGTGGGAGGCACATAATGATAAATATGGAGAACACAACTGTTCTCTGTTTGCTAATGTATTCTAGTGAGTCGTGCCTACTGTCGATGCGTATGAGCCCAAAGAAAAGTGATGTAGAGTGTGTGTGTAAGTGTATGCATGTGTTTCTGTTCTAAGGTAGCCCCCTCCATCACATTTCTCCTTTTTTTTTTTTTTTTCCTCATTAGATGTGATGGAGCAGCCAGGGCTGTGGCCCCCTGTGTACGGCGCCCGGGGCCCACCCTCCCACATGCAACATCCTGCTGTGTACTCCCGATCCCAGTTTCTACGGCAACAGGAGCTGTATGCTCTCCAGCAGCATCAACAGCTTCAGCATCAGCACCAGAGTCACCAGTCGCAGCAATCACAACTGCAGTCTCAACCTCAGCAGCAGCAGCAGCAGCAGCCACAGCAGCACAGGGCTGCACATGCCATGAACATGCAGCACCAACCCGCTCACAATGCACAGGTGATTGTAGAGTCAAAATACGCAAGGGAGATTAATACATGCAAAAGTGCAGGCAATACTCGGGAAGAGTAAGCGAGTCATGGATCCCGTGACTTTTGAGTCTATTTTCAATTTGCATAATATTCTTTGAAGGATATGCAGACTTTCCTACAGGGGGGAAAAAAAAACTGTATTCTTGAATATAGAAAAGCAAGTAGCTTTGGCTGTAAACCAGATTGCAATAAATGTACTATTTGGTTAATGCATAAAATCACTTGTTCACTAAATTTAGATATGCAATAATTTTGTATTAATGCCACAGATACAGAAGAGAGCAGACGAGCCCTCAGTTGAACTGGAAGAACTCATTTCAGAGCCAAGAACATCTAAACCTGCCAAAGCGTACTCTTACAACCCACCGCAGAGGAACACCTCACCCCCCGGGACCTGCACCACTCACCTGTCCCCTTGTTGTCAGTCCCCTTCACTGCGACAACATCCCAAAAGCACTCCTTCAACACCCTGCCCCGCTCCTAGCCCTGTTGCAGCAGTACCTCATTCACCTGCCATTAGCCCTGCTCCACCTCAAATGCTAAAGGTTCCTGAATCCCAAGACAAGACGGGAGAGGGACAGCCTCCACAGGAATACCCAGGGTCTCTGGAGCCTGGTAAGTGCAAAGAAGTGTCTAGAAAAAAAATGCAAAAACTGTGCGTAAAAGTTTTCAAACTGTCTTTGAAGCAGCGTGCGCAGCGGTTTTAGTACGAGCAATATCATCAAATTAGCGCCTGTGAGATAACATACTGACACTAATCAGGTAATCACAGAGTCATGTAGAAAACCAGAAATAGAGCAGAAAACAGTTCTAACATATAGTCAAATCTTGTGTATCATACTGATTGATAACTGGAGTTGTCACTGTTCAGTGACCCCATTTTTTTTTCTGCTGGTGTTGTGGTAATATGTGTGGGTAGTTGTTTTGGCAAACTCTCTGATTGAATAAACGGTGAAGAAAATGGCTGCCGGCTGTGCTGGGACTTTCCAGAACTGTTACCTTGGTAATGATTGAGAAATACCTCAGTAGCGGCCTTTACATCTCCTCCACCCCCACACGCCTGACACTATCTTCATCATTATTAATGTCTGGCTAACAGCTCCCACAAGCCAGAGGAATTGTGTCAGTTTCTCTGATAAACTAAAGGTCTTGTCCACTTTAAATAACACGTACACACACAGTTACTTGTGGTAACTTCCTAAGGTTGGGGGATCAAGGGAAAGTGCTATTTCATTTCCTTGCCCTGCTTTTTCACTCCATGGAACCTAGTTAGCAAGAGAGTTTCGTTTATCATGGGCATGATTGGTAATCTGTAACACATCCCCATCACAAAAACAGTGCCTTCTATTAAGGAATTATAATATGTGGGTTTTTTGGGAGGATGGTTTATCAAAATGATTTGGAATAAATAGACAATTGTTAAATATTAAATTAATAAATATTCTTTTCATCTATAGACTTGCCTCCTGGATACACATACCCTGCTATTGCCATGGACTACAGGAGCGGACCGTCACCTCAGGGTGTTCAGCTGGCTGAGCCAGCTGACCTGGACGCAGTCCAAGTGGAGCCTGCTGAGCATGCTCCCCAGTCTCTGGCCAGCCTAGGGGAGGAGTTAGACTGTCAAGTGGTAGTCAGACCCCTTCCAGACCCACTCCCACTCAAGGAAGTGGCGCATGAAGAGGAGAACAGAGTGGTTGATGGAGTTCTGGAGCAGAGGGATGAGGTGGAAATAACAGCCGTGACAGAAGCTAACTATGCCCACAGAGAGGAGGAGCAAGCAGAGGAGCAGGGACAAATTGCAGAAGAGGTGCTGGTTTGTCCACCTGTTGAGAGTACTGTGTGTGAGGCTCCTTCCTGCCCAGTTTCCATTTCAACAGAAGAACCTGATAGGCAAGACGCTGTCATTACCTTGGAAGAAGAGGATGATGATGAGGTGACGGGTGGGGAGATTCAGGTGGAGTATGCTCAAAAGGTCAGCATGCCTGGAGAGCAAGAGCCAGAGCTGCCCACCATCATCGAGCTTGATCCTGCTTCTCCTGAGTCACAGTCCCCACCTAATGAGTGCGCAGAGGACAGTGAGCAGCAGCACGACAACAAGACGACCCCTAATGACGCCTCAGTGGATTCTGTGTGTCTTTCCCCAGCCTCAGCTTCTGCCCCTAGCCCAAGCGAGGAATCTTTTGCTGTGGCCCCAAAACCTGTTGTGCCCTGCTACTGGAGTCTGGAGCTGCTAATTGCTGCTGCGTTCTGCACAGATGTGCCTCCATTTCCCTTGTTCCCATATAGTACACCATCGGTTGCCCCATCACAATGCAACCCACACCAGGGTATCGAGCTTCTGAGTGAACTAGCGGATCTGGAGCTGCAGCAGCAAAAGCGCACTTGTGGAAAAAGCCAGGGTGAGAAACAGTGACTCCTCCATGACTCTAACACATTCACATTCACACAGCAACACTCACATCAACAGAATGCACTTTTTTCATAGTTTATTCTCCTTTTCCTCTATGTCCATTGAGACAAACTCCCACTCCCCCCTCAGGCCTAGCCTCCATCGCTCTGTGCTCCCTCCCAGATAGTCCTCTCTTCCTGCCGGTCTCATGAGCCTCTTGTGAATTCTAACACATCCCCAGAGAGGCTGTCTACATGCTTGCTTGCCGTTGCTCTTCTTTGGCATGTTAAAGCCACTTTTATTTCCTAAAAGGCTGTTCTAATGATGCAGGGCCTCAGGAGAGGGAGAAAAAGCAGGAGGACAGGGCTGAACTACTAGTGAAGGGTGTACACCTTCCTCTCTCACTCACTCTCTCTCCCTTCGAGCTCTCCTCAGGGAACCGTCTGTGTCTCTCCATCCTGCAGCTGTTTGATACACTCGTGTGCGCGCACCCAAACACGCACAACTGCAAATACACAGACTTAAACTTAAAGGAGACACACCAGTTTGTTTCATTCTCTCACTAACATAACACTTTATACTAAAAGTTGGTGTGTAATCACAAAAGCAGTCATTGTTTTCAGCACCCTGGAGCATTGCCTGGCTAATTAGACCCCATTGTTTTTAAGTGGCTTTAAAAGCTTCCTTGTTTTTCAAAGTACCATGCGTTTTTTTTATTCACGCAAAAGGATGTTTTGTGTTTACCACAGCATCCTAATGCTTTTAACTGCTCCCAAAAGATGGTTCTATAAAAAGGGTATCATCTGATTCCAGAGTCAGTGATGTCTTCGATATGCGATACTGTTGACAGCTTAGGCAAGTTGCACATGTCGATTTAGAGTCACAACTATAGTTAGTAAGACGATTCAGTATATTTTTATTTATTCATGTGAAGATGTAAGACTGTGTTACCTTTATAAACAAAATGTCATTTTCCTTGTGACTAGGCTACAATCTCTGCTATTCAGCTTGTGGCTCAGACCATTAATGGCAGATAGACTACTCAGTGTCATAAGCAGATAGGCTACATAGGAAAAGCTCAGTCCAGATGGTCTGTGAGATATCAGCATATGGTGAGTCCAAAATAATGTGACCTCTGAAAAGATATGCTGCTGATTTCTCATACTGTCCTAATCTGCTCAAATTTCTGCAGAAAACAAAACAAAAACAAAAAGACCCATCTTTCTCTCTCACTTTGACATGAGTTTCCTTTCACAAATGTTAAGTAAACAAGCTCCGTCCACTGTGGCATCTGAATCAAAAATGTATAGATGCAATATGAACCCTTTTTCTCCCCCCTTCTGTAAACAGAGGAGGAACTGCTCATGTTTGACCTCCAAAGCCTTGCTACCCTGGCCACGGCCCGTGCGCTGGAGCTGGGCTCCGAGGAAAGCAGCAGTGCGAGTTCTGAGCGACAATTTCCAGCCCGCAGGATCCTCAATTTACGAAGGAAATGCACCTGGACACCTCGCAATGAACCAGTAAGGCTATAAAAGTGTGCCCTTCTTGACGCTTCAAAATGTTCCCAGAATTCTAACGACGTTTCAAACAAATAGTAACTAATGGAGTTGTACTTAAAATGTTCCTTGATTGCTTTTGTTACATGTTACATAACCACTAATTATGCGTGTTGTTCAGGTGTGCCCAGCCAAAGTTAGCATGGAAACAATGGATGGTCCAGAGCTTGCAATGCGTGTGAAATTGGCTGAGCTACAACGTCGGTATAAAGAGAAGCAGAAGGAGCTTGCCAAACTTCAGAGGAAGCATGATCATCAGTGAGTATGGCACGGTCCTCCTTTACCTGCGCCGATTCCCAATCAGTCAGTTCCAAAGTAGTAAAAACATAAAAGTATTTCATTCACTTATAGTTTCAAAATGGATTCCTTTTAGTGCTTTAAAACCTTCTGAGTTTAGATATGGGTAGCGTCTTAAAGCTGGGCCGGCTGCATGTGTGTTTACATCTGCGTGTGCCAGCAGGAAGGAAGAAACACCTCGCAGCCCAGCACGGCGAGGACCGGGGCGGCCGAGGAAGCGGAAACCCACCCTCACCACAGGTCCAGTGTCCTCATCCGAGGGCCAAAGAAAAGTCAAGTGAGTATCAGTCAGCCCATCTCCGCTAGCTGGCTGTAGTCCAGTCATGCATGATAAGCCCCTCTGTATCACTGCCATACAGGCACTGCCTCTCATTGGCATAAGCAGGAAACGGGAGAACCGCTGAACTATTCTAGGAAGTCAACTCGAACCTCTTCTAATCTAATCAACACTGGTGTTAATTGCGTAACGGGGTAGTCTGTGTCAGCTGTGTCCTACAGAATACTCATTCAGGCTTAATATATATAAATAAAAACATTCAACTTAACTTTACTGGGCTGAATTGTGCGCACGTCTGATTCTATAGGCAATAAGACTTAAGCTGACATTTTGAGTTTTCAGACCATGTCCATGTATGTGTTTGAGGAATATGAAGAAAGAGGAAAAGTTAGCGGAGATGAACAGGAGAATGAAAATAAAGGAGGTGTAGAGAGTGCAGAAACAAGGATCTTGACTTTTTCCTTAAATGAATTGATGACATTTTTTTTAAATCCAGTTCTCAGCATTCTCAACATTGTAAAAACAGCAATGCCTTTCCTGTTTGGAAGTTGTGTTGGAGGGGTTGGTGAGAGGTTTCAGTTATCCCCGGCATCTAGGCTCAGAATGCCTTTGGGCACTAAATATTACCTAGCAGCATTCCCTCTCTGTCCATCTTAATCCTTCTTTTCTCACTTGAGTTTCTGGACAACTGTCCACAGCTGCCCCTTTGCAATGTCACTTGCCACTCTTCTTCCACCCATGTCCTCTTGCACCCCCCGCCCCAATAGGGCCCGTGCTGATCAGATGCTAATACTGAGTGACAATGACACCCAAATATAAGGCCTGGGCCCTCAAGTGAAGCGCAGTGGAGGGAAAGTGGGAGCAGATATGGGGTTACAGTCTCACAGATGAGTAAACTGAAGTCTGTCTTTTTGTTGTACTTTAAATTGAATCACAGCTGAGACACTTTATTTTTCTTAAAGGCTCCCAGGGTGTACACCCTTTTGTTTGTGATGTGTGCATGAGAAACAAGCAAGCAGGCTGAGGACTGTTTAGCCCCATGTTGCGTTATGTGGCAGGGTTCTATAAAAGCGCCGTCCTGCACCTGCCAGTCATGCCGCTACAAGACGCTGATGCTTTTGTGCTGATGGGGGTTAGTGGGTCAGTGGGTCAGTGGATAGCCCACCCAGCCTTTCAGTATCTTTTTCCCTACTTTGCTTTAACCACCAGGGGTGCATGTGTGTGGTAGTGTTTGAGTGGGAGATACACTCAGGCCTCGTGATCAAGCCTTCCAACTTGCAAATGCTATGCATCTGTTTAGTTAGAGATGGATGCAGCAGTGTGCTTATGAGCATTTAAGCAGGCATTGTTTGTTTCTGTGCACGCTTATGTTATTCCTGTGGGTAGAGCATTGGGGTCCTTTGTGGTGTCGCTTTGATTTGGGGTTGGACGGGGTTGTATGCTAGAGAGAACTCCTGCTTGCCAGCAAACCCTGATAATCAATTCTGTTTAATTAGTCACTGTACACACAGCTCCACCAGCCCCCTCCACCATAAATGGGAGGGACTCTGTCACATTGTGTTTGTCAGCAGCGGAAAGCAAGCCGTGGTGGGATCTGCCTCACGGGGACAACTCACACTCCACTGGCACCTCTGTCACTCTCCTGTCAGTCAGTGGGCAGAGAGTCTCACTGCCTGACAATTGCTTTCATTCTTCTTGTGTCTTGCAGGTGCATGCTGAAAGATCCTGATTATGAGATTTACACACAATCAGCACCTACATGGGCACTGTGAATTCGCATGCTGCTGATAAATGACATCCAAACAAACATGCAAAAAAAAAACAGCACATGGTTCCTTACTTTAAAAACTGTTTCTGCAACAATATGGAAGCAGAACAAATGCGCAGTATTTTACTTATCTACGTCAGATTTAGTCATTGCTTACTTTCTAAATGGAATGGTTTCCGAGGTTGTATGCATGCTAGGAGAGAGGAAGTTAATCTTTTGTTTGAGCATGGTCTGGCTCATTTCGGTGTGGTCTACCGGCAGTCTTCCAGAGGGAAATTCAAAGGCATTTGGAGTGGTTGGCCTGTAAAGCTGCTCAGCGTACGGAAAAGTGTGTGCCACAGTGATATGAAAAAGCAACCAGAGAGCCATGATACTCACTGAATACAATATGACCACATTCAAATTCCAGTGCCTTCTAACCATTCACGGTATCCTTCAAAGCTGTGCAGTAGTGCTTCACAGGGGACAAACATTCTCCCTAGAAGAAGCATTAACGCTTATGACACCAAATTGCCCTCAAACAATCCCAGGTTTCTTGTTAGAGATTAATTTTCAAGTGGGTGTCTCAGACACTGGACTCTTTTTGTCCTTTTTGTCATTCGGCTCACGAGACAGAAAAGGGAAAGTTACTAGATCCCAGAGAGAGGTGACTCAACTCCCTTCTTTTTTTTCCCTTGCAGATCGATGGGGGCAGGGCTTGGCTTGCCTGACGACCTGGGAGGGGGCGGAGAAAGCCAGCGAAGGAAGAAGAGGCTGTCCAGTCGAGGCTTTGAGCGACTCAGCAGCACACAGGTCAGGGTCCCCTTGTCCTACTCCCTTCTATCCCACACATAGCCAGAAATAAAAGAAGCCGCTCTTTGTTTCTTTGCATTTGATATATCCCTTTGTTGCATCCCATTTCTAATTAGGCGCTACCCTCAGGAGTTCATCCTGATCCACTGCTCTCCATATAAATGTCTGTCTTTTAGAGCTTCTCCAATTTCTTTTTTATTCTCTATTCTTGAGAAAACAAGGGCTCTCTTCACATTGTCAGAATACATGATGATGTCATTGTGATGTCATTGTGATGCTTTTGTGGCTTCTGTAAGCAGGAGTGTAACTGGTTTTCACCAGCTCTCATCTGTCTTTCTGTTGCAGCAGGTAAAAGCACAGAGCTGCAGAAAAAGCAGTCTTCACAGCATGCTCAACTCCAAGCTGGCTGGAGATGTGGTTCAGCTCAAGCAAAAGGCCCAGGTTAAAAAGAATCTCTCAGGGACAGGCTCGAGGGACAAGGAAATTTCACTCTGCAACTCCAACCTTAAGCATGGACACAGAAGCCAGGGCACAGGCAAACCAGACTCCAGGCGAGAGTCTGGGGGACAAAGTGATACAGGTAGATAGTGGCAATCATTGCACTGATTGTGCTTTTTCCTCCTGTTTTTAGTTTTACTGTGCAGAGTGTTTGGTTTTTTTTTTCCCCCCATCAGCAGTTACCCTTAGAGTTAAGCAGTGATTTATTTCTTAAACTTTCTCAGCAGCCAGTGGGGGACAGTGTCCACCAAGAGAGCTGGACCGGACTGGTGCGCTGTGGACGTAAAAAGGGATCGACCACTCTGAGCCAGCACAGAACAAAGGTTCACCGTGGCCAAAGGCACGAAGCAATGGAGGAGGAAGAAAGCTCACCTGCAGAGAGCGACTCCTCTGATCAAGGTGGGACAGTAAATACTGAGCCTGGAGACCTAGTTAAGTCAAGTTAATGATTAAGGAGACACACACTCTACTTTTAAGATTCGGATTAAAACTTTCTGTTTTGATGAAGCTGATAGTTAGGGCTGAATCAGGTGACCCTGAAACATGCCTAAAACATATGCTGCAATAGACCCAGGCTGCTGGGCGCACTGAGCATTTCTTCTTCACTCATCTCTTTTCGCTCTCTCTGTGTTTATACACCACTGCTGCATTTAATCATTCATAATTATTCAACTCTGGCTTTTTCTCCCATAGTGTGTCTTTTGTCCTGTCTTTCTCTCTCTGCTCTCTTCTCTTTGCCCTCACCCCCCAACCGGTTGCAGTGGATGGCTTCCCCTCCCTGAGCCTGGTTCTGCTGGAGGGTTCTTCCTGTTAAAAGGGAGCTTTTCCTTCCTACTGTCACCAACAGTAGGAAGGATTGTTGGGGTTTCTGTCTAATATCACAGGGTCTTTATCTACAATATAAAATGCCTTGAGGCACCGCCAATTGTGAATTTTTGCTATATAAATAAAATTGAATATCAAAATTGAAAGTTAGCTTTAGATATCTAAATGGGTAGCTATGAAAATATGACGGGGATTTTTTGAAACATTTCTACAAATTTCTACAAATAAAATAAAAATGCATATCTGACAAGTAGAGCTAACGTATTGAGTCTATGATCTAAAAGCTCCTTTAAATCTATATCGCCTTTTGCTAATTTCTAAAAAAATTGAAAACCAATCCATTTTGATGAGCGAGTGAAGAAAGATTGGGATGTATGTCTTGGCAGAGATGTGCATTTACATTCAACAGCTCAGTGGTCAGCTCTGTTGGCTGGTCTGGGCTGGACACAGACACACAACTATAGACACCTGGCTGTGAGAGTTTTGCACACCCCTGGAGACCAGCATACCAGGTCAAAGAGCCACTGCAAAGGAAAAAAAAAAACTGCAGTGACAAACATAAAAACTCATACTCTCCCTAGCACACACATTCGCAGTAGCATGTGGGTTCACACCAGGAAATACCACTGAAGCAAAGCAGTTCATATATCTTTCCTATGAACCGTTAAACTATTTACTTTAATGCTAATGAAGTGCCTGTGGATTGATTGGGAGTGAGTTAAAGAACTTTGCTGGTTGGTAATGACTTGGGGAGATGGATTGGATAAGCTAAGTTTTCTTTTCATGCCTTTACTGAATATATGTTGTATTGTTTCCTAAACCTGTTAGAAGATGAAGAAGAGGAAGGCAGTTGTGATACTGATGAAGTTCAAGATTACAAAGTCCAACCCTCTAGAGATGTCACTTTAAGCTCCTCCATGATTGGTCCTAGTCCATCGTCTGTTGTAAAACTGGAGGCCAACCAGAAAGCCAGGAACAAAAAACAAAGGCAGGAGCTTTATGGTAAGACTGCCCTTTGAAAATAATTGATAATTCAACGAAGCATCTGTTTTACATTTGTCCTCCTTTGTATTGTTAGCTCAGTCTAAATGTCCTTCTGTAATCAAACCATACAGGATCCCAGAGTCTGTCTGGTGCAGAGGGGGAAGTCAAAATCAGGAAGAAGTCCAACTCTAGGATGGGCATGACCACAGCAGTTAAAAATCACCAAGACCACCAAGATCGGCAGCCTGAAGTAGCAAGAAAAACATGTGGGCCCAGGTCTAAGGAACCTCGGTGGGGCAGTCTTGGGACCAGAGGCAACCGCTACAGAAGGAGCATGGGACTAGCTACCTTCCCCACCACAAGTGAGAGGCTGAAACGGGCAACCCGCAAGAGCACCATGTTGAGAGGAGCAATTAACAAGGTAAAAAAAAAAATTCCAATAGAAATTTTGATCAACCAATTTTATTGAACCACATATACTGAAGATATGACATAACAAAACTGAAGTACAAACTTTGCATTCGCTATATCTTCATGTGCCCTTGCCGTGGCAATAAGCTGCGATTCCTCTTCTCTCACTTTAACAGAGGAGAAGTTGCTGGCCAATTGGGGGCTCATCTTTGCAGGGCGAAGATGGAAGCAGGGGACAAAGGAGCAAAGACCAACAGGTACCAGCAGGCGAACAGCAAACAAACACAAGCTTTCAATTCTGGTCATATCTTACTTTCCAACACATTATTGTGGAACTACTATAAGCATTCAGCATATTTTGCATAGCTCAGCCTCCTGCTGAGTAAACTCCGCGGAGAAGACGATGTGTTATAAGGGAGGGACAAAACAAGTAAAATGAGTGCAGATAGGTAATGGTACAGGTTTTGTCCCCTGTGGTTAACTGCTAGTTTGAAAAGCATTATAAACAATATCTTATCACACTATTTCCACATTTATTATTTATTCATCTTTGCAGTCATTTATGCTTCCTTTCATCCCTTCTGATATGTTCTGTATAGCCAAAGGGACGAGCAGTGAGTCGTTTGTTGGAGAGCTTTGCTGCTGATGAGGGTTTTCAGATGGATGGTAGCAGCTTCTCAGAGGAAGAGGAGCACAGCAGCCATTCGCGCAAAAACCCTGAAGGTCTGAGATAAAATTTTATATCTTTTTTTTAATAGTGTTTTAAGTAGCAGATTGTAATGGTGAAAGTAACCATTTTAATTTTAACCAGGATACATTGTTCGCTCTTTCTTATGCAGTTCCAAACTGTGTCCTGACCAAAGAGCTGTTAACCGATGGCCTGAAGGTGCTGATTTCCAAGGAGGACGAGCTTCTATATGCTGCCAGGGTCCACACTCTGGAGCTACCAGACATGTAAGTGAACTCTGTTTTTTTAATATACACAACACATTTTTTTTAATGTTAGTCTTAATTTAACTCAAGAATGTTATCTTTCAAATTATATCCTAAAAACTTTTGTCTGACCGTTTGGTCAATGTTAACATGAAGTAAACCTTGTGCAAAGTGGCATTTTCATGCAGAAGCTGAGGTATGGCAAAAAAGGGCGTCTATATTCAGAAGGTTATTATAGCTGTCAGAGCCATGTTGATAATTAAAAGGATTGTTATATGCTCATCATAGAAGTTATTAATAATTTTATGCTTCTTACTTAACAAACGCCACATTATTCCATACTAGGCTCTGAGTATCAATACAGCTCCTCTGGTGCAGGCAGCAAAGAGATGCTATAACAACAGTAGAGTGGGAGTAACACATGACATGGGAGCCAGGCAAGCATAATACAAGCATCTGAAAATAGCTTCATCTTTTTTCTCTCTGCTGTGCCTCCCTCTAGCTTTAGTGTTGTTATTGACGGTGAAAGAGGAAACCGCCCAAGAATCTATTCATTGGAGCAACTGCTACAGGAAGCTGTAAGTTCACCTTGTTGCACCTAAACACTCTTTGTTAAAAGAAAGCCATGTCTCATCTTTGGCCATGACAATATATTCTTTCTTTGTACTTTTTTCCACATTGCCTTCCAGCTTTTCTTTCGCCTCTTTTAGCTTTAGCTCATTTCGCTTTCTCTCTTTCAACTTCCCTTGTTTCCTCTCAGGGGTCATTGAGAGCATCTAAACTTAAGTGAATATGAACAGATGGGCAGGATCTTTAGGTTTATGTGTGTGAGTATCTGTGAATGTCTGTTAAACTAAGCTCTTTGTGTGGGCTGGATAATCCCACCAAAACCAGGATCCATTCACGGTTTGGAGATTAAATAGGACATGATGCGTACATTACGTCCCCTTTACTGCCAAAATAAGAGCTAAAATTAACAAAGACATTATATGTGTATGAAGACCTGTTGTGATGCAAACGTTGGGTTACAGAGCTATCATAATATTGCCATTTAATTTATTTAACCGCTTCAATACCTTGGCTGGTTCTTTACCTGCTCTGTATTCACAATAGCTTCGTACTGTTTACTATAGCGGGACAGATTTGTTCATGCTGGTCTCTTTGCACTAATAACAACTGGGTCACTCAAAGCAGAGCTGTTGTACCCACATCTCCTCAAACTGTCTTCATTATTGCGAAACAGGGCACAGGACATTATGTTTTCACAAAACGAATATTCCAAAGACGAGGAGAGCTGAAAAGTAGAGCAGAGTTTAACTGGCACGATTGTGGTTTGCAGCTGTTAAGAGGCCACTGTAACTTTGCAGTGACTTCATCCTAAATGCTGTTGTGCTCATAGCTCACTTAAAATCCTTTAAAAATTAAAGGATAAAGTTGTGGGGTTTTTTAAACTTTGTATGCAACCAAAACTTCCTCGTGGTTAAGGATACATGCAGCATGCATAAATTTTCACCTCAAGTCTCCTGAAAGAAAATGTGACCTTACATTACAAAAACTAGTGGATGCCCATGCCCAGTATTGTCTGGCCTGTTCATGCACTTGGCTAGAAAATTTAAAATGACATAATGCTTTTTATAAAGGTGTTCTAGGTGAATGGATGCAAAAAGGGGGTAATTTTAACTCATTGCTACATGGTTGCTAGGCAACATGATGACATTATTGTATATAATGCATAATTCGTCTATTGCGGATATAAATGAGATGAGAAATTAAAACGATAAGATGCTTTCAAAAGGTCTTATAGGTCATTTTCACTTGCTACTAGCTGGTTGCTAGGCAACATGATGTCATCATAATATCTAGTATAAATAAGAGTCTTCAGGGGCATAAGATGTGCTTGTGTGCCAAGTTTGGCTGGTGTAACTCTGATTGTGTAGAAGGAGTTGGAGGACAAAGAAACGAACGCGCACGCAGACAGAGATTGTGCGTGTGTTATATTTTGTGTATTTCATGAATTTTTTCAGAAAAACTTTTTCATATTTAGTTATTAGTTAAGTTTTTTTTTAACGATAAAGCACTTTTAAATGTATTATATAAATAAAATGTACTTACTAACTATAGTAAGATGATTTTAAATATTTATTTACATTATTTATTCATTTATTTGTTTATTTTTTAAAGTTCAAACTTCACACCAAAATCACTGATTTGATATTTAGATTGTTTAGGGTGAGTGGTGTAGGTGACCAGTTTTTTTTATACATATATATGTATCCACTTTCTCCTTAATATAATGGAACTACAACATAAATTGCCTTGTGGCTCTTAATAAACAAAACTAAATACATAAATACATTCATTATAAAATGAAAAAAAGACAGTAGCTATGTCTTTTTCTAGAAATCATGACCTAAATACTTACAAGGGAAATGCTCACAAACAGGTCTCTGATTTTTTTTATGTCCATGCCGAACAAACAAGGTGTCCAGCTAACCCACACTGCTGTTCCTTTCACTCAGAATTACATATCACATGTTCATATGGACTCAAAGACAATAATAAAAATAAATCTTACTTTTTAAGTATTCTTTGCATAGTGTAACGTCCTTGCATTTTTATTCAGGTATAAATGCAGACATAGTCATACAAGAACACAATGTTGTTTCAGTTATCCTCAAGATGATCTTGCATGCCCATTAGTACACGTTAGCCTACTCTCTACCTTAACACTTACCTCCTCTCATCAATGTCAACTTGTTAATGTGATCAGTTTAGCTTTTTCTTTTCCTTTTTTAACTTTCTTTTCTATTTCTTTCCCGCTCATAGTGTCATTTTCTAACTTTCCTGGCAGTTTTATACCAAGTAGTTCTGGCAACACTGCTCTTATCTAAACACTCATCACATAGCAGCTGGTTCTAATTATGCCATACTTCCACTTTGGTGTCTTTAGATTAGTCCAAAAGCCATTCATTTGACTCTGACAGCAATACCCTGATACCCCCCCCAAAACCCCTGACACGCATACACACACACATGCACGTTCACATCCACACCTCATCAGTCAAAGGGTCCCTTGCCATAGCAACAGTAAATGAAAGCAACCTGAAAGAGCCCCCAGTGAGTGGCGGATGCTGGGGCTGCCTGCATTGTTGAAGGGAGGATCTGGCAACCTGCAATCACAAGCCCTCTATTCAGGCCCTCTTTAGTATTACTCAGCAAGTCAGGATTTACTGCATCATGGCTTCCGTTCTTTTCAGCCCTGACTGGCACATTGGCATGAGATAAGTGCCGCTTGGAAACGTGGCACAGTGGCTGCCCAAGCACAATGCTCCATTGCTCTCACACTGTTTGTATGTGTGTGTCAGTGTGTGTATGCAAGCATGTCTGTGTGTGCATTGTGTGGAACCTGTAATGAATCTTAATTATGTTTTGGTCTGACTCCAGGTCCTGGATATACGTCCAGAGTCGGAGGCTATGCTCGCTGAAGGGACCAGAGTGTGCGCTTATTGGAGTGAGCGCTCCCGCTGCTTATACCCAGGCTATGTTCGCCGAGGTGAGGCATCAGTTACAAAGAAAACTGAATATGCATATCGTCTGTTTTTATCACGGCTGATAGGGTGAATTTTTACCACTTGCAGGTGGTTCATCTGATGAGGGGAAGCAAGGCGGAGTGATGGTAGAGTTTGATGATGGGGATCGAGGGAAGATTTCACTCCCCAACATCCGCCTCCTGCCTCCAGGATACCAAATTCACTGTGGGTGCCTCCTCTTGGAGTAACATGGAATTAAACCCTTTTTGTTGGGGTGTGCGGCATACTGTGTTAACTAAATGCTGATAATGTTCTACTTTAGGTGGAGAGCCATCTCCTTCCTTATTGGTTCCCAGTGGTTCAGCAGCCAAGAGAACTTCCAGTCTGGAGCAGGCACCTATCAGTGAGAGACCTTCAGACAGACTGAGCACTATCAACACTGTAAACACCACCCAAAGTCTGACCGTTATTAAAAGAAGACCAGGTGAGAGTTAACCCCTGAAACCATGTTAACCTCCAGTGTTACATGAGCTGTTATGAGTTTTAGCGGTTTTATAAATGATTTAGATCATTTTATTACAGATTGAAAGAGTTTTATAATCCTCTAAGAAAAGGTACAACAAACAAAATGATAATTAACAGTTCTATATAATATCATCATTTTAGACGATCATCACTGTGGAAAAGCTAAAAGCAAATTTTAGATAACCTATAGTATTAGCTATACTAAAATAAAGAAGATCCAAAATTTTCATTTTGATATTTAAGTTAAAAACTTATTGATTCATATGCACAAAGAAAACAAAAAAGAACAAATTTTGTTTATTTATCTGTATTTTCTATGAATTTTTAACTTGACGATGTGATAAAGAATTACTGTAGTTTAGTAACACTGCAAATAGATTCATACTCATGAGGGCCATGTTTGTAAATGATGAAACCTCTGACTAAAACTGAAGTTGACCAGAAAGTCAACTGATCACATTTCACACAGCTTTGCCACCGCAAGCTAAAGATCGAAAAGTTGCCAGCAACACCAAGTTTCAGCCACTGACCGGCCAGGTCGCACCCCTAGGAGTGTGTGGCCCGTGCTGAGGTTTTTCCATCATATCCAAAAGGCTTGCTGGACGAGGATTTGGGCAAAACAGTGCACCGTTTATTTGCAATTTATTCATCAGAAACTGTTCAATAAACAACATTTTTTTCCGCCATAGTTTTGGTAGATATTTGCAGACAGTGAAGTTAACATAACAAATATTGGATGTTGGAAGTTCTTCATTGCGTCATTGCTTGGCTATATTTCTGCACAGCTGGAAATCTTAGTCTGCGTCTTCGCTCTGCTTTTGTCGTGTTCCATTGCACACATATATTTATCCACCAGTCTCCTCTAGCTAGCTCTGGGTCATGATGGCAGCCTGCACATCAAAATGTGTATAAACAATATGTGCTGCTAGGCAACCAGGCATGCCTCGATTCTATGGAGGTCAAAATGACCTCTTTGCCGGTTCTAGGTATCTTTTTTTTTTTCTTTTTGTCTCTCATCACACCCCAGAATTCACTATGTGATAATTAAATCTATTTTAGGAAAAGTCATGAAATAAGAGATAATGGGGTTTTATTTTAAGAGAGTTTTAAAATGCCAAAGGAGTCGAAATGAACCCTTTGGCAGTTCTAATGTTAAAGATGAAGACATGTCTTATCTCATAACAAAACACTGTTGATTTTAACAAGAAATTTAGGAGTTCTTGACAATAATTCAATAAACAGACTGCAATGCAATCTAATACAACAGCCTTGACAAAAATACTTTGTGAAGTGTGTATTTTTCAGCTTTGGTTCGCTGTTAGAACAGCTTATTGTTGTGTTTATATTTAGTTATTTTCAGTATCATTCTAGACATATTTTATTGAAAGGTGTTTCTACTGTATGAAAGGTATATCTAATATATACTATGTACAAATACACACCCGTGTTTGCTCATTTGTGATTTATTGCTAAAGCATATTATATGTTTCTTTCATTCTAGGGAGACCAAAGGGTTCCGGGAAAAAACAAAAGCAGCAGCAAATTGAGAATGCCAATAAAAATCCTTCACCTTTCCTGGGCTGGAGCTCATTGACCAACACCAGAAAGAGGACGTCTGATAATCTCTTTCAGTTCAACGGTGCACCCAAGAGAACCTTGAAAGGAAAGGAGGATGACCTGTTCTCTATGACTCATTCCCAGTCACAGGCTTCCATCCCAACCAAAGGCCTTTTCAGCAGCAGCTCATTTGAGGTGGATTCCTTTAGAAGCATTGCAAATGGTTACTCTTCCTTCTGTACTCAGTCTGCAGGACCAGGTTCGGCTTTATCTTTGGGTTCCAGAAGTGGGCTGTATGGTGAAAAGCGCAAACAAGATGAACTGGTTATGCCAAGGAGCAAAAGGTCTGGACAAGAGTTCCTCATCAAGTTGGATCATGAAGGAGTGACATCCCCCAAGACAAAGAACAGCAAGGCTCTGCTGCTGCGAGGGGCATCTTCCAGTGTAAGTGGCTTACCCAGGACAGAAGCATACTCTCATCCAGTCCTGCTGGTTAAGGATAACAAGAAGGGAGCCTCCAGAGTAGAACTTCTTCTAAAAGGGACCACACCTCAAAGAAAGCCCTCTCCTTCTATGCGTCTCGGGGAATATGGTGACTTGGGCTTCAGCTCTCACAGAGACTGTCACAGCTCCTACTCTGATCTGGATGATGAAGAGGAAGAAGAAGAGGAAGAGAGGAGGGCTGCACTGGCTGCAGCCTCAGGAGGACTAAGGACTGCTGGTCGCTTCCTTTCTCGTCTCTCGGTCTCCTCCTCTTCTTCAGGTTCTTCAAGCTCCTCCTCTTCAGGCTCTCTTTCAAGTTCCAGCCTCTGTTCCTCTGAAAATGATTCCTCGTACAGCTCAGAGGATGAAGATAATTCAACACTGATGCTGCAGAGTTGTCTTTCTTCCCATCGGGGGCTCCTACAACCATCAGAACCCTCTACATCTTCAAGGCCTCGCCAGCATGCCTTTGTGGCCAAAGCTATGGCTGTTTCCAGTGCCAAAGGTGCCACCCCTAACCAGGTCTCCCACAGCAAGTCCTTGAAGAGGAAAGAATGTGCAGGCTCCATGTCTAAACCAACTAAGGATTTTGTCAAGAAACCTAGGATGCTTCCAGATGAGGCTACATTTATTCCAAGGCCCAAGATGTCCGCATTCCTTTCAGGAAGACAAATGTGGAGGTGGTCAGGAAGCCCTACACAGGTGAGAATAGGCAATCAATCGGTTTAGGTTTTCTCTTGCAATATTAGCTCAAATAGTTTACAATACTTGCCCCTTGAGGTCAACAAACATCAGTAATAATCGTCATTATCAAAGAGGATTGGTCAAAGTGTCTGGTTTTTCACAGAGGCGAGGACTTAAGGGCAAGGCCAAGAAGCTTTTCTATAAGGCCATTGTGCGAGGCAGAGAAACGGTGAAAGTGGGAGATTGCGCTGTGTTCCTCTCAGCTGGACGCCCTAACCTCCCATATGTGGGTCAAATTGAGAACTTCTGGGAATCATGGACTTCTAGAATGGTAGTTAAAGTCAAATGGTTCTACCACCCTGAAGAGACAAAGCTAGGGAAAAGGCATCGAGATGGCAAGGTAAGCTGTGTTGATATATGGGATACAGTGCAGACAAATATGCCAAAAATGAAGAAGCAGGCAAATACATTTCATAATACTGTTTTCGTAGCTATATTTGTAACTTTTTGCTTTATGAACAGCCTGTAACTAATCCCTTATTTCTGTCCAGCATGCCCTTTATCAGTCGTGTCACGAGGATGAGAATGATGTCCAGACAATCTCTCACAAGTGCCAGGTGGTGAGCAGAGAGGAGTATGAGTGTCTGACTCGCAATCAGAAGCCGAACAGTACCTCTCCAGATCTGTACTACCTGGCTGGGACGTACGATCCGACCACTGGTCAGTTGGTCACTGCTGAAGGTGTTTCCATCATGTGCTGATCCACTAAGGGGACACACTACTGAAGAACTTCTTCGGAGGAAGAATATAACGTCATGATTTCTCCTTTTCAACCATTCATTCTGGCAGAATGGCTAATGTTATTTGGGTTTGCCTCCAGGACCCACAGACAAGATGTCAGCACCAAAGCTGGACTGACTGACATTACACACTGGAGTCTGTCGGTGTCTAACATTTGTGAGGCCGTGAGCATAGCTGGTTGATCCAGTCATTAAGAATAGCAGAAAGTCTGTGTCTTTCTGAGCATAGCAAAATTCAGTAAGTGACATTTCAACCATCTAACTAATCTCTTTTAAAAAGATCCTTTGACAGCTTCACAACTCCTTTTTAAAAACTCATGCTTCCAGCTCCTATCAAAAGGAGAGCTGAAATTGTAGTTGACTGTAAAAATAACATTAGGCTCAAGAGTCAATGTGGACCAATTCTTTAAAAGGTAGCCTTACCTGAGGGAATGGAAACAAAAGTGAGGCACGGGGCTCGACCCAAGCCTCTTCATTCCAGGGAAGTTGAAAACATGTAAAGGGTGTAAAGTTGATGTCTGTAAATATTTTTAAATGTTCCTAATGAAGCCATACACTTCAGTACCTCTCACCTGTCTTAACTGTTCAGGTGTATATTGTATAGTTCAATTATTGTATTGTTGTCTGTTGTCTATATGTACATAAAAGCTATTTTATATAGGAGTTTATTATGTATATATGAAATGTATCTTTCCATGTTTGCAATTGATTTATTTTTATATGGGTGTAGAATACATTACATTGTGTGTGCTTTTTCTTTTTTCGTTTGCTTCGGGAAGTTAAGGTTGAAGATGTTAGTGTTGCACTGCATATGCCCTGCTGAGAGAGACTGAAACAGAGCACAGACAAAGACAGAAGGATTTAGTCTACAACAGGACAAGACTCCCTTTCTAAGAGAAAGGTGTCATTCTGTTTAAAAAGAAAAAGAAAAAACCCCCCACATAGGTCAAGTGGCTTTTTGCGTAATTGTCTGTTCCTTCACATTTTCGTTTGGCTATTTTTTATTTATTTACCTCTCTGATGGTCATCATCACAAAGGCAGATCAGACTAAACCGCAGCCACGGGTCAAAAGTGATTTAAGATGTGATACGAGCGTACTGTTACGGCACAACGTTTGTGTGTGATGAGTGTCCCGACAATATAATCGTGTCCACACAAATCAGTGTTACACAATACTGGATCTTCTAATGAAAATGTGTTAAATGTGCAATGCACTCATCAGTGCATAGTTTAGCATAATATGGCCTACAAAATACCAAAGTGTCTTTAATATCTTAATTTCCTTTATTTAAAAAACAAGCACCTGTACTGAACACAGAAATCACTGGTAACTTATAAAATAATTGTCCTCCACTATGTGCAAATTTACTGGCTTTGCATTGTGACAATGGTTTCTTGCACACGTACCTGCAGTTTTGGTTAGTACATAAATATGTACCAAAATGCCACCTGGAGGTGTGACTGTGAAGGTCAAGGTACTGATAAGGAAAGAAGATGAGTACTGACAATTTGTTGAAATGAGTCCATTTTTAGTTTCATTAGCCGTCTGTGTCTATTTTGTACAGTACACATACATCCTTGATGCTAACTGTGAAGGACAATCAGATTCACAAAGCAATGGACATAGAGCAGGTTTACTCGATCTGGAAATTACTTATGTTATTTAATTTGTGCCAAGTACATTTTCTCTATTTTTGTCTTGTTTGATATGCAATCCTGAGTATTTTTTTGCTCACAAAGTTTTATTTTGTTTGCCAACATTTTATTTATTGTCAATGTTGCTGTTCATGCCAAGAGCGCTTTATGAGAATGTGACATTGTTTTTTTCTTGGTGTGATGTCGCATTTGCATTTCTTAAATAAAACTGGTCTTATAGAGGCCATTTAGTGAAAAAAAAAGATTAAAAAATAAAGCAACACTGGATTCTTCTCATCCAAAAACCTCTGTGATTTAATTCTGTTATTTTGACTGTTTCCCACTCATCTTACTGTTCATTTTCTATTACCAAACATTACATCATTATATGGACAAAAGCATTGCCCACACCTCTTAATCTTTAAGTTTCACTGTTTTCAATCAAGCAAAAATAAAAGTCAAGCAACTGGCCACACAGTCTGCTTTTATCTGTAATAGGATGCCACTGTTGTAACAAGTCAGTTTGTGAAATTTCTTGCCCCTAGATATTTCCAAATCTCTGATTACATTAACATCAGCACGAAAACTGTGCTCCCAGAGCTTCAGGGCATGAGCTCCCATGGCTGAGCGGCTCCTGTAGGTGTAATGTGTCCGTGGCCCAGTACTTTTGTCCGTATAGAGTACGTTTAACCCTGTTCTTTTGTTAATATATATTAGTTTTGAGTTAATTTTGTGAAGCAAAAATAAACACATTTATTTATTTTATTTAAACAGAAATATAAAACTGCACTCTCCATGCGTGCACACTATAAATCTGGCAGCGTCATTAACAAATGTATTAAACCACCAGTCATAAAAACAAGAAAGGATAAAAAAATCTGTCAAAAAACTGGTTAAAAAACAAATTTATATAGTTATTTATTAGGCATTTTATTAGGCAAATAATAACCAAATTCATGTGTTTATACCCAAATTTGAGCCGGCACACTGGACTTCTCTGACAAGTCAGAAATTCATTAATCAAGGATAACACTCAGTCACTAAAACTACCTTTTTCTGTTCAGGAATGCAAGTACATTAACTGTGACTTGGCAGCTTTATTAAAAAATATATTTTAAAAATAACATGCTTTTTTTGTAAAAAATTACATTTGAAAATTCACAGAAAACAGCAATTACATTTTATGATTAAAATTATCATTTTGATTAAAGAGATAGTGAATTAACAGTGATTACAGAAACATAAAAATGTCTCTGGTAATTACCAATACTGTTAATTTAGGGCAGCTGTCACACAAACCTTACACTGGGTGGTATCAAGCACTGAATATCAGCAAGACAGAGTGATATAATTCTGCTTCACACTGTTACTAAGACAAAAATGATTATGGTCTTCTGAATGTGTCAAATGGACACAAAATTGAAGTCAGAAAAAGAAATAATAAAAAAATAAGGCTGTTAATGCAAATGGAGTAACTAGTTCAGGCAAAGCACTGCACACTCTGTATCGTTTGAACTTAACAGTCACCAAAACATAGATTCGTGAAGTCAGCACGCAATCGTCACGGCAAGCTCGTGCTTGTTGCACATTACACTGTTTACTTTTTACTCAACTCACATGACTTATTTCTACTTATCTACCTTCTAACTACAAATTCCCCAGCCTCCACCACTTCTAGATGTTGGAGGGACCTCTTGTCATGTTGCACATTATGTATATCACATGCACCATTTACATGTCTGTGCTTGGCTCTTTTCTTTATACCCCTTAGGGAGCTTTAACATGCTCCCCTTAGAATACTGAGGCTACTTGGATTCATTTGCAAAGCACCATCAAGCACAAAGCCCCCTTTTCTGCCAAATTCTTTTATTTGTTCCAATAAATCCTTTGATGTAAGTGTCTCTGGCTGAACTAAGTTTATGTGAGCTTTGTGTTCCTTAGTAAATAGAGACAGATCTGTCACAGCATCAAATAAAGCCTAGTGGGTTTAGCTGCCAAGCTCTGTAAATATGATGTTGACTGATTCAGAGATAGATGTGAATTTGAATTTCTGTGATTCAAGATAGAGTATATTTGTCTATTTTCTTTTAAAAATGAAACGGTTCTTTGGCGGTGTTTGTTTGGTGGGGGTGGCAGACAGACATACGATCACCCCGAAAGGTGAATAAAACTAGAATTTTCTCCACTCTCCTCCCAAAAGATCCATAAAGCCTAGAGTGCTAATCACATGAAAATGTCTATATGTGTAAATTCTGTACAAGCCCTGTGATGTTTCTATATAATTCAGTAATATAGATTCTCAACATAAGACAAATAACAGAAATGTACAATTCATATTCATATTTGCCTGTTTTCAATCAAAATAAACAGATTTCTGCAAACATTTTTCATATAGGACGTCAAATAAAGGATATAAGTAAAGTAGAGTGCTCTCTAGTGGAACACAAAGCACGTTGCATATAAAATAAGTTTAAAACACCTTTTTTTTTTCACAAGATTTGATCTCAAAACACCGTCTAGTATCATGAATTTTAAATAGAGCATGAAATGCCTGCAGCAATATAGACCCATGCTCATCCAATGCCTGAAGCAGCAGGTACATTCCTCTGTCCACCCACACGATCCGTAACCTACAGCATCTGTCCATTTGCATATATGCTTATCGGCGTTGACAAAGCCAATTTCTGTAACCTGAAACAGGGAAACAACCACTGACGAGGCCTGAAGGAGACACAATATGGGTCAGTGACCTTTCTCTGCAGGCCCAGGGGTCTTTTTGTCCTGCATGGAGCCTGGGCGCCGCAGCCCCGCCCCCTAATGCCCGGGCAGGGACTAATGGGTACATCAGTCATCTCCAACAGCGTCCCAGTGAACACAAACAGTTCTATTTACCACCACAACCTTTTGTGTTGACTATGGCCACTGCCCCGTGTCCAAGCCGTTGCCTTTCCTGCGTCAGCAGGACTCAACTCAAGCAGTGGGTTAAGAGTGGGTGTGCGCGAGTGTTAAGGTCATTATTATGTTTTGAGATAGTTTTGCTTCATTACTTCTCAGTACACATAAGACTCATTAGAAATCTAATAGGATAATTTTGGGTTTAATTAAAATACTTTTGACAAATTATACTCTCTGAATTAAGCCAACTAAACAACTTGTTTCTATGAGGAAGATAAATATCACTAAAACACTTTGGTACATCAGACCGCATTCCTCAAAGACTGCCTCAACTCTTCAGCTGCACCCCAACCCCAGTGTGAGATCTCACTCAGACTGGTCTGCCTGCCTTACATTTCAGTGCCTGTCTGGTTCAGCTTGGTGAGCATCCAGACCATGTTGCTCAGTGTCAACAGGAGGAATGCTTTCCTGCACAAATATCTACACCTCATAAATGTCTCGCCTTCTGCTTGACCCTGTCTGGCCTCTGACTGTGACGAGGTTGAACAGGGGACAGACAGCCTGGTTTTGTGTGCGCGTATGCGAGAGAAGGGTTGAGGTGAGGTCTCGGGTCTTAACGAGGTGCCGGGAGAAGAGAGCAGGGCAAACAGATCACTCGGGCTCTCACTGCTTATTTTTAAACGACACCCTGATCATTCTTCTAGAGCAAATCGGTTACGGAGCAGCTACAGCCATCGCGGAAAAACCTCGACCATATTGTACTGGGGAATTACCATAAATCACATTCGTCAATGGTGAGAAGCAAAAGTCCAGCCACAGCGTGAGAAATGAAAAACATCTTTGATATCAAATGACTCATGGATATGAGGGAAAAAAACATGTTGCAGGGTGCTGGATATATAAAAATGTAAATGCTCAATAAAACGAGTGTTTTGGTGTCTAATCGTAAAGAAACTGTTAATATGTTAACAGATAAAGTTTAAATATGGGGATCTGAATGCTTTTAGCAAATACCCATAGTTCTTCAAAGGGATATGCTGGAATAAAGGCATTAGCATATACAGACGAGTGACAAACTAAAGAAAAGGGCAGTAAAAAGTGTCCAAATAAGCGACTAAGTCACTAAGTGCTATCACAACACCTTCAGAGCACCTTAGCATTGATTATAAAAGTCTTTTATAAAAGTCTACAGGAGGGAAGAACCCCATATCGTCTAAAGCTTTTCGCTCAGTTGTTGTTCAGTGATTGCATGTGAAGGCCAAAGAACGTGATTCACATAGTTTCCCAATCCATCAAACTACTCAGTGACCTCTCTCTCCCTACACGTGGGGAATTTGTCATCCTTGAAAAGACCCCCTCCCACGAGCATAGAAATATTTCATCATGGGATAAAGGTGATCACAAAGAACACCTTTGTATTGATTTCCTTTCATCTAAAAAAGGGGCAAATGGACTCAATCCAGGTCATGCAACCATGCAAAATGCAAGTAGATATCCTGGAGGAGATCCAGTGGCTCCTCCTGGAAGGGTCAAGAGTTCAGAGTTTTCCTTTATTTTGTCACCTGTCTGTATGCCAACATGCAGTAAACTCACTAACTGTGCTGTGTATTGCCTCCTGTGGCTCCGTTCCAGCCTCGCCACCCCTAATCCATTTCTCTGTTGCTCATTATTAGTGGCTTGTAAAGATTCTGTATCAGCTATGCTAAAAGAGCTTTTCACAGTATTACATGGGATTACTGTTGCTCCTCACCAAATATGTTGTGTACAAACTCTGCTGTAATATTACCAACATGTTTACATGGTAGAGACAAAATAACTGCGTGACTCATTCCCAGGGTCTCCCCCTCTTTTCGTTTCTGATTTGTGTTTTATCTCACATTCATCTCTCTCTTCCTTTTCTTTTCTTCTGCAGCATACATTTGTGTGTTCATAACTAAGTGAACGATGGTAATGAAAAGAGAACAAAGCTCAGGAAAGGGGGATTCGTATAAGTATATGATGGCTGTCTCACGGGGTTAAGAAAAAAAGCAAATGCTTAACTACATGGTACGAAACACCATCATGTGTTTCAAACTGCTCAATCATAGTGCAGTTACCCAGCGTGGCAGCAATTGTTGCGGTTTTTAAATGTGTGTCTGAATATAAAATACCAAATCTTTTTCTGACTCCGTTTTTTTGCACATGACCGAGCTATGGAAAAAAGGAAGAACAAAAATATGTCAGTAATTCTGCTTTCGGCCGAGCTCCCCTGCATAGTCACAGGAACTACAGCAGCGGTCACTTGTCACCCCTAAGTCAACCTCCACACCAGAATCAGCTCTCGCACATGTACAGATTGCCTTAGAGTGTCCCTTTTGTCACATTATGAAACAATACTGTGCCAAGAGCCGCAGTTGTTCTCTCACTGTCCGCAGTGCTCTGCTGACCTAACAATAGCAGGAAAAATTACAGCCTGTCATGAAAAAAGGGGCCAGGCGCCTTCTTGTGCTATCCTACTTGCAAATGCAGGACAGCTGGAAAAGCTCTATATCCCATAAATAACAAAGGAAGGCCTTTGACCACCTTAAGAGGGAAATGAGATATACGTTTAATGAGCTGCATATTCAGCCCACAGGTTGTTAGTGTTTAGATTTCTGATTTGGGAGGATGGGTGTGGACTGCTCTTTAATCATCCAATCACAGACCAGCAACTCAATGCATTTAGGTATGCAGACATGATCAAGACGACCTGCTGAAGTTCAAACCGACCCTCAGAACGGGGATGAAAGGTGATTTAAATGACTTTGAAGATGACATGGTTGTTGGTGCCAGATGGGGCGGTCCGAGTATTTCCGAAACTGCTGATCTGCTGAGATTTTCCCACGTAACCCTCTTTTGGATTTACAAAGAATGGTCCTAAAATGAGAAAATATCCAGTGAGCGGCAGTCGTCTGGGTAAAAATGCCAGAGGTTTGGAGTGAATGAACAAATTACTTTGAGATGTTAGGAAGGCAACAGTAAGTCAAATAAACACTTGTTACAACCAAGGTATGCAGAAGAGCATCTCTGAACACAGATACATCAAACCGTGAAGCAGATGGGCTACAACAGCAGAAGACCACACCAGATGCCTACCAGAGTATTGTTGCTGCCCGTATCCATTCTTTTTGACAGCTGCTTCCAGCAGGATAGTGTGCCATATTGCAAAGCTCAAATGATCTAAAATTGATTTCTTGAACATGACAATTAGTTCACTGTACTCAAATGCCCTTCACAGTCATCAGAGCTCAATCCAATAGCGCACCTTTGGGATGCGGTGGAACAGGAGATTCATATCACAGATGTGCAGCCGACAAATCTGCAGCAACTGTGTGATGCTATCATGTCAATATGAACCAGGAATGTTTCCAGCACGTCGCTGAATCTGTGCCATGAAGAAATGAAGCAGTTTTAAGGCAAATGGTCATGGTGTACCTAAATAAGTGGTTGGTGAGTGTATGAGTCTTGCCTTAAACTCTTATAATTAATCCTTTCCATCAAAATGAAAACATACAGGTCAGAAATGGTATGGGACCTGAGGCCAGAATAGAGCATTATGGTTTACTTCTTTCACAATACACGCCTCCTCTTTTTCCACACCTTCTTGTGTAGTGGTGTTTGTGCATTCCTGTGATGACAACCCCTCCATCTAGTTCTCTTGGGTGTTTACCCTCTTTCACGGTAGCAGAGAAGCAGCTCCCACCATCCCTCCTCTGTTTACTTTGCTCTTCTCCTCTATTTACTCTGTGCTCCAGCGCCCTGGCGCACCACGCTCCAAACAGCTGTTCCATTATGGAGAGAGCAGGCGCTTCAACCGCACAGTGCTGCCACACAGCTCTCTTTGACAGCCCACCCTGGTCGCTACCATGATGACTGCCTGGCTCCGCTGGCACGCCCGCCATTGTTGCCATAAAGCTCAGTCTCCCTCAATGCCAGAGTGGCTTCTGGGCATAGAGTCAGGCGGGGCAACTGTCAGAGATTGTCTTCAAACCGCAAGACAAATTTGCCAAGTTCAGCTCTTGATTAAGTGTCTCCGTATGGATGCAGTTCTGCGGTGGTTCAAACAAGCAGAAATCATATCCAGATGATCTAGAATAAACTGGCACAGGCACCTCCAAAGTGAAACAGGGGTTTTTAATAGCGCGACATTATGATAAGATACCTCCTCTGCATTTTCATAATTTTGGCACATTTTCTTCAGGTAACCTAAATATAGCATATTCATACATGATCCACATCTATAGTGACCATTCACCCATATAGTGGACAATAATCCTTCCCTCTGAACACTTTGCCTGGCTTGCTATCAGGTAAAAAGGAAGACCATTGTCTATCTGACTGCCTTAGGGTCATTATAACAGGAATCTCAAGTGAATTATTTTTACCCTTCGCATGTTCGTTTTCCTGCTGATGTGCACAGCTGGTGCTGAATCAGGAGACAGGAAACCTAGGAGAAAGGCCACCAAGCACCCACAGGCTCCCAGTGGACCGCTGCAGTGCCCCGTGGCTACAGCGACAGGAGACACTCCATTCATCACAATACAATAGCATCTGCCCAGGTCCAGGGGAATATGAGCTTGCCTAGTCTATATAGTATATGCCATCACATGTAAGGCAGTGGGTGTGTTGATCTCGCCTTCTCATGTTGCGTTTATGTTTTCTGGGGGTAAAATTAAAAAAAAGGAGACGAAATAGGAAAGAAGGCAAAACAGAGAGGAAAATCTCCCCTATACTGGGATGCAGGTGGTCACGGCAACTGTTACCCTCCTCCACATTCACCACAGACTTCTCAGGGTGACGATGACACATGGGTGCAGCAGTTTAAGCTGCTGAACACACACTCCCCTTTCTCCCACCTAGTCTAGCTCGATAATAGCCTCTACTACGATGAAAAGGGATATCAGTGTGTATAATAGCACAAGTGGTGAGTGAGCATATTAAAGAGAAAGAGAGCCTTGCATGCATGCCTGTGTGTATGTATAAAAATGCCTGTCATAGCAGGATAGAAAAGAATTCTGCCCAGCTGCCAGGCCTCCAGTGCCGGTTGCCAGAGCCCTTAAACACATCCACGTCCTTCACTGGATGGCTCTGCTCTTCTCTCCTCCTCGTTTATATCTAGCACTTTAAAAATATACAATCTGCTTAGATACTACGCACTCATAAGCTCCATGACTGGCACTTGGACATCTTCTCAACATGAGTTGAAGCCCCTGGGCAACTAAGCCAGGCTTTGATCAGACATTTTGGAGACATCTCTCATTTTCTTCAAACAAATCCAGCGGGGTTGATGTGCTAAATTCGAAACAAACCCTAAGCACTAAATGTACCTTGCGATGGAGGAAACAGAGACATAACCATATATGGTCTGTTTAATGAAGGGCAAAAACAATCAGTATGCATATGTGTGAGTGAGGAATGAAAATCAGGAAAAAAAAAAAAATGTGTCAAGAGAGGTAAGAACAAAAAAAAGGTGAAAAGAAATTCTGTCACGAAAGAAAAGAGAGAAGAGCACAGCATGCATGGGCCGCACTATGAGATCAGCTGACAAACATCTCTGCAACCTTGGCAGGGGCAAATCAGAATCTATCACCTGAATGGCCTGAGACAGTTGTTATGTATAAAGACCCAATTTTACCTTTATTTTTTTCTTGAATTTTAGCCACGCTGCATGTCAGTGGGAGAGACACAGAAAGTGGGTGAATGAAAGAAGACGACAGTGAAGTCGGGTTAGGGTCCGCGGCTGAACGGTGGGAGTGAAAGTGAAAGAAAGGGAGAAAAAGAAAGATGTGGACAAGAAAGAAAATGAAACCTAAATGGACCAATTCAGCTGGTGGAGCCACACAGAGAATTCACCTGAGGGTAGTCTCATGCCCTGTTTGTGTCTCCATGGAGACAGCCCTCCTGAGTGTGTGCTTCTGTACAGACTGACAGTAGTTCGGTAAGCTACTCTCACTATTGATTTCCACACAATTCCCTCATTAAAATCAGTGACAAAAAAAAAAGCTAGCCTATCTTCAAGTCTTCTGCAAGTGGGGCTGGTTTTAATAACTGCGGAGAACAGCTGTGAGTTTGCTTCAATGTTGAGATTATTTTCTTTATATATTTTGCATTGATCATTAAAAGAAAATTAGTTTTTTTTTTCTTTGTGCGTGTTTTGTAAGAGCCACTCTATATGGATGTGGGTAGCTCTGATCATATAAACAGTGGTGAAATATAACTACGTACACTCGTGAGGTACTTGCACTTTCAGTCTTTTCTCCACGTCACTTTCTACTTTTGTTCTACACCATCTAACAGGGAAATATTTACTTATTTATATTGATTTGACCTTTTCAGGTCTAAGTGCTTTATTAATTAAAACTTTATGATGAACTCAGCGAATAAGCACCTCTATAAAAGTAGAAGTTTTGGCAGTTGCTGGCTTGGAGCAATCATGTGTGTTAACACGCTGTCAAGAAGGAAAGCCAGAGCAATGATGTAAAAGAAGCAATTCTTACTGCCCATCAGTCTGCGAAGGGTTATGAGGCCATTTCCAAACAGTTTCAAGTCCATTATTCTATAGTAAGGAAGATTATTTGCAAGTGGAAAACATTCAAGACAGCTGCCAATTTTCCCAGGAATGGACGTCCCAGCAAATTCATCCGAATGTCAAACCAAGCATTGCTCAGAGAAACTGCAAAAATCAAACAAGCAAACAAAAAACCATCAGCTTGATTTCAGACTCCGGTTACATCCACACGTACAGCTTTTTCTATGCGTTTGGGCCTTTCGTCCACACGTAAACTGCGTTTTGAGTACTGAGATTTTTAAAAACACCTTCCAGGGTGGAGATGTTCAAAAACATCAAAGGCGTGCGCCTTTTCTGACGTCACGCTGTGCATTTTGTTTACATGAGATGAATTTCTACAATGGCAAATATAGACAAAATACTGTTGCTGTTAATCTTGATATCTGCAGTTTTTACATACTTACATATATACACACGCAGTTACTTTCCCTCCATTTAGAAAGACTGCTAAATGGAGGGATCTTTGTTTACTCTTTCCCTCCCAGGCTTCTAGACTTCTGATTGGCCAACATTTCTACACGGTTAGGATTATATCGCCACCTGTTACTTTGGCATGTTCTTGACAGCGCTTGACTTCATTTTTGCGTCTACATGTGGACGGGATTTTTTTTTTTAAATTAAAATGGAAAATCTCCATTTACAAAAATACCGGAGTACGTGTGGACGTAACCTCAATTAGGCCTAAGTTAGCATGTTAAGTGCTACATGATGTAGAACAAAGACCGAACAGGAGATAATTGGCAACAGTGCACAGTACCATGTTTGGCGAAAACCAAACACAGCACAAACGCCTCAGACCAACTGTTAAGCGTAATGCTGTGGACGGGTGATTATAACATTTAAGTAGTCATTAAGTCATAAAAATGAGGATGATTTTATTGGTGTGAAACACAGATTTTTCTTTTTTGTGTAATAAACCGCTCACTGGTAGAATTCAAATACTTAAAGAAGGAAGCAGAAGGAGGCAGTAATGCACCGACAAGCTGTTTACCAACTACTAATAAACAACCAAAATAGAAGAAGCGCCACTAGCTACCAGAGGTCAGAGCATCTGAGTAAACTGTACCAGCTAAAGCTAGCATGTGTCATATCTGCCATACCTAGGCAGTCATTTGAGAGCATTCTTTGAAGATCACCCTCTGCGTTGAACCAAGGAAACTCAAAGAAACCTTACCTAACATTTGCATATTTTTACTTCATAAAATTATTTTAATGCAGGATTCTTAATTGAAAAATCAAATATAAAGATTTCCTCCAGTGCTACTACATTAAAAAAACAAACAAAGCACTATTTTTCTGGCCTGGGAAATCTACAGCTTTGGATATAGGGCTCAAAGTCCTTTATCATCTTATAGTCTGGTCCCTTAAGATATAAATCCATTTATAATATATGACATATCCATTTCTTCTCCTGTATAGTTACAGGCTCTAAGAGGTCATAAAGCACTGGACAAAAACGCCACAAAAACCTTTCAGCATATTTCAATTTAGTTGAGAGGGAACTAGACTCCTGTACCTCCTCTGGGCTCTGCTTTCAGGCCTTAGAGAATCCAAACCCCTGTTGGGAGACTTTGGCCAATCACATGATCCTTTAAGAGCATATCAGGTGTATTGAATAATGAGCAAAAAAATCCCCCTAGGAAGTAAGTTGCAGTGGCACAATCGGTTAAACGGAGCACTGTAACTTGTAAAAGTAGGATCTGAATCCAGGTGGAGGTCTGTCAGTCTCTTTTCAGACTACGCCCTTTATTTTTCTGCCAACTGGAGCTTTAATAACAAAGCTTTTTCTGTCATCCCCACCCAGCTTTACTTCGTTTGCCATCGAGATGCGAAGCAGATCAGAGGTTCAATATGGCCTTTATCTTGAGTCTGTTGGCCAGTGTCAGCTTACAGGCCCCACTCTGTACACACCGCACATTATGGAAGTTTTAATAGGTGATCAGCGCAGCTGTTGCTGGCACAGCGTTGATTTACTGTGGCTAAGAGAGGGCTTAATGACTATAGAGGCAGACAGCTCTTAACCCTTTGATGTGCGGTGGATAATGTAGTTGGATCAGGTAGCCCCCCCTGGGAAAGTTGCATGTACACTCTTGCACTGACATAAGAATGCACTAGCAGAAAACGCTTTAGGAATATAATTACACCGTCTAAAAGCTCCCTAATAAGAGACTGCTAACCTCTCACTGTTAGTAGCCTATTGCTTCTGAAAAGTTAAAACAACACATGGGTTAGACTTGTGCTACCAGTTTGGGCGTGCTCGATGGTTTATGAACATATAAATGCACAGAAAAAACTAAACAAAACAGATACGGTGGTGGTGCTTGCTTACAGGTGGTCCACACTCAAGGAAATTCAAGCTTACCCAGCGCACACAGCTCCGACAGAGAGCAGCTAAAGGACTTACGCAGAAGCTCGCGCTATTCAGAGCATGCACATCCATCTCAAGGGTCAAACGGCACAAATTCTGTTTACACCTCCAAGACACCAATATCCTCTCTTTTATAGTGTTTAATATCACAGCTGGATAAACAACAGGGACTGGGCTTGTCAAACAGTCATGAGATGGACTAAACATCTGGTGACTTATAGCCAAGAGCCTGAAGTAATGCTTTTTAGCTCTCTAAGAATGAACTTAAAATGCAAATGTCACAAGCGGCACAATCGTAAATTTTAAGTTAGTATACAAATTATTAAGCAGCTTCCAGCTTTTTCTTTTTTTGGGGGGGGGCTTATTTGTTTTTTTTCCCTCCCTCCAGCCGACAGATCTTAGATCTGCTCATACAAAATCTAAACATCTAAACAATGTACGTTTACCTCAGTGTTTCTCAACAAGCTACAAATTCTAATAGAACCAAATGCTGCTGGTGAGTCCGGCTCAAAACATTACCCTGATTATTTTGTTTTAAAAATGCAGAAACAGATGTGACATGACTTGCTAGAGAGAAATTGTGTCACCATATTGGAACTGATGGAGTTGTTGGGATTGTAAAACTTGTCAATGTGTGGTTTAATTACTTCTTTTCTTACTAGCAATCCTTTAAAAGTACAAATTCAAAGACGTTTCAAGCATTAGAGTCAATGGCTAAGTTGTTGGCAAGTAAGACTTATAACTGCCTCACAGGGGAGACTTAACTGTCCACACACCTTCTCATATTTTAAAGCAATGACATCACAAGTGCAAAAAGAAGTTTGTCAATTTAAATAAAAAAAAAATTTTTTAGTTTTTTTTTTATTGTATTATATCTATTGGCAAATAATTTACTGATATTTGAGCAAATATTTGTTAATATAAAAACTGCTAACATATAGTACTGAGCATCACTGCGACTCTTCGGAGACCACGTGAAACACGTGATCTGTACTGCCAGGTTAATTGATTGTGCAATACACTGAAGTAGAATTTCTGCACATCAATTATGCAGCGGGTTTTTGTTTTTTTTCACAAAATTAAAAAAAGAAGAAACATGAAGGGAAATTTTGCTTTTGTGCCACACTGCTCTCAAAATCTGAGCCAAACTACTTTACATCATGTTTTGTAGCCGAGAGGGAAAGACCATGGCCTTGTACTACAAAGCAAGTTCAGCATACCCTGGGTATCTTTTCATTACCTGGATTCACTCATCCTAACATCCACAATCAGGTTAAGCAATCACATGGAGCTATCAACTCTGCAAGTTAACTCGGGGTTTCCTCTGCACAGCATTTGCAGCAATGACCAATCGCACACTTAGATAAGTCTACTGGCAGCAGAGGGTTTGATTTTACAAAGGAAGATAAAAAACGAAATATCAGAAAATTATAAAAAGGTTACACACATATTAGAGAAGGAAAAACTACGTTTTTGTCCATTTAAATAAATCAGCCCTGAGAGAGGAAAAGCTCTGTACAGTAGTTCTGCTGTTGAAAGCCAGCATGAATATGTGTGTGCTTTAAAGATTTTGTGTCAGTAAGACTGGAAAAGAGCTACTATATTTATACAGTTAATGTAGTAGGTATTGCTTATTTAACAGTGGGAAGGAAAGCCAGCAAAAAAGCCAACAGTGTAAGTTAACAGACTCATTAATATCACAGTTCTATCATTAAGACACATGAAAATCAGATGAATTAGAATGGAGTATTCCATTAACACATCTGGGCGAATAGCAACACTGTTACATTAATACTTAAGTCTGACTCAGAATGTTATAGTTTTTATTCTTTTTATCCTTTAGACCCTCCAACAATCTGCGCAAAGATGCCTGAAGGCTCTTCCAGCAATGGTTACACTATTTTCTGGAGAATTGATTGGTCAGCAGGCGGTCATTTCATCCCTGTTGATCTCTAATCTGAAGCAAGTTAGGATTCCAGCAGAAGTCATCAGGTTGATACACTTGGGTAAGAAGTGAAGCACCTTCATAGTACAGAAAACCCAGGGTTAACCTAGATAAGTCCAAAGCCTTCTTTGTAGTAGAGACCTCATATCACGAAGTAGAATGTTTTCTTGGTTCCCTCCAAGCTGGATTTCAGCAGATTCACTGCTAGAACTCTTTGTTTGTGAAATTGTCAAAAAGCAAATTTAAAGTTAAAGCCAAATGCACCTTAAGTCCAGGGATCAACAGACTTAATGTCTTTACAAAACATTGGAAAATTTGGTGGAAATCAGTGGACTGACTAGCTGACATTCCCATTCTTAAGCCATGTTGCTAGCTTAGCTAGATACACATGTGTACTGCCACACAAACTAACATGTTCACACACAAACCGCATCGCTGTAACAAGTGAAAATCTGTGCCAACCTACTGTTTTGAACCACAACATAAGCCTTCAGCCATTAACCCTTCTAGGAATGATAGCTAAATTGTCCAGTAGCTGTCAGAGGAAGGCCAGGATGTAATCAAAAACAGACGGAATAATCAACAAAAATGCTCTCTATTCCGGTAAGGATGTCTCCCAAAAGCACATGAATTACACTGAAGCAGGCTTTGGGGCTGTGAATGATGTTGGGTTACCAGCAGCAGCCAAGTCGCTGTCTCCCAATGCCAAGTGAGAGGATGCCAGGCACTTCCTGCTGTAAACAATCTACCCGCAGACTGAGAAAGAGGGGAGGAAACCTCTGAATGAGAAACAACAGGAGACACAGAGAAGACCCAGTTGCTCAATGAAAATTTCTCCAGTGAACAAATGTGCTCAATTTGTCAGACAAGCTACGGAAGTCTGTTTGAGGGGGAACGTGTGTGTTTGCGTGTGTGTCTGCTAGGGACAAATGGCATCGCTGTGTGTAGATGAACACATAGCAAGTGCTCAGGGCTTACGGAGACAGACGTTGGATATACAGCTTGGCTGAGTTCACGCTACATAATAAAGGCTCTCTCTCCTTTCTTTATCACCCTCTCTCCTCCCACGTTGTCACATCTATTCCCACTGCTGACCTAAACTGCTATATTTTAGCCAGTTTGACTGGCTACTAGGGCCAGTACTCAAGTCACATGTCACCATGACTAGCCATTGCAGCATTTTGCTTTTTTAAATCTACACCTGTAATTTGTATGCACAATATGGATTCCTTTGCACACCAGTGAGGATACATAAGGTTTGATCTGATATGTTTTAGACATAGCTTTCCTTCCCACCAACAGATTTGCTGGGAATCTAAACAAACGGGCTCCTCTGACCTGCTTAATGTAGGACTAACTAAAGCTTTCAAATCAGCACAGGAGGGGTATAGCGCACGGTATCGCCAAGTCATGGCATTCACTCGTGTATAAAACCCTCTCTTTTACAGTCTATGCATGCGAGAATGCAGTAAAAAAAAAAAAATTAAATGAGGGAAAATGACAAGTACAATGTATGTCTGGGTCTTGTGAAAGGCAGCGCTTGTTTATAAACCTGCGAGTGAACCGACCAGCATGTGGGGACGCTGAAACATATGTGTTTGCACATAAATTACAGCGTATGCATGAGCATGCATATGCAGGCATAAACAAAAAATGCACACAAGCAAAATGAACAGGATTCACTACGCATGCAAGCTCACATCCACCTAGACTGATTCACACACACAAGCATGTTTTTACAGACAGACACGCATACCTGCCTTTCTAATTCACACGATCGCTCACTTTCTATGAAAGACACATTGAATTGTCAGAATGGCAGCAGCTGTGGCCTCATATTCGACCTGATGTCAAAGCCAGTGAGCCAAGGATAACATTAACACGAGCCCACTCCTGTCCCTTAAAGCGCACCCAGCCTGCGTCGCAGCGAGAGCCAAGTCTGCGCACAGCTGAACAAAGTCCAACAGTTTAATTAATCAGAAACTTCATTTATTGTTTACCTATTTACAGGCTGCTCTGGCTGAAAGATGAGCCATCTTTGCCAATGATGGTACACGCTGACAGTAAAGTAAGCTCAAGGTTTCATTTTACCACCTATTCTTAAAGCTATAGGCCGCTTCTCTGTCTTTAGGCGTCTACTTTGAGATTTGCTGTAAGGGGGTAGGAGATTGGGTGCATGTGTTTGGGGGATGGGGAGGTGTCACCCTAAAAGAAAATGACAGCTTTCAAAACAAGTGCGGAATTACAGCTAAGTAGTAAAAGGCTTTAAATTCAAGTCTCATTTATATGAGTGTTCGTATTAAATTTAAAAGGCAGTCCCAATTACATTGATCTAGGACCAGCAGGCAGGAGTGTGAGTGAGAAGACCATGACAGGGCTGGTTTGGGCTGGGCAAACGCAGCAGGGTGAGCCGTAACGGCCTTTGGAAGGATCTTCCTGTAGATGAATGAATGGATTAATGGGGTCAGTGAGTACCAAGCTGCTGAGAAAGGAGAATCCCAGCCAAGGCAGCCATTTTACATTTTACTTTTACTGCATGTCTCGTGGACCATTTTCCTCTGCTGGTTTTACAGAAGGCCGGAGGAGGGTCCAAAGGGAGCGCGAGAGAACAAAGAAAGGACATTTTTGACTGCTTGTAAATAGGACATAAAAAGTGGGGCTACAAGTTATACAGTTATGATTTTATGAACTCTCAGCCACTTCAACGACCACACTATAAAGGAAATTACCAGCGATAGATTTGACGATCACCAACTGATTCAGATGAATTGGTGAAAGAACCTTCCTCGTGACATTTCCCTTTAAAGTTATATCCTGTCTTAACATCCAAAGTGTAGTTTTTCGGATAATTTGAAACATTTTGCACTTTAGTGCTTTGGGATATGACATGTCTAAATTTGCTTGACTCAAAGCGCTTTGCAGTGCAAGCTAAACAGGCAGGGTTCTGGCCCTTTAAATGGAGCTCTGAGTGCTTGGCAGGCTAATAGATGCAGTCTTAAGGTGCTAATGGATGGCAACCTGAAAAATGGTCTTATTTGAAAAGGTCCAGGACAGTTATAAATTAAATAATCATGCCGGCCACATTAATCCATGTTCATGCCCCAGGGCCAGACCTCAGCTCCTCATTTGATGTGTGTGAGCTGCATATATGTATATTTGTGGATGTTTGCACTAGCCAGCTGCTTTCATTTACCCCCTTGTTTGATTAATATTTCTTTCTCACTAGTGTTTAATTGCAAATTCGAACACATGTTACGGTAAAGGGAAAGAAGTCAAAGACAACTGAAAGAGACATTTTTGTCTCTTATTTGGGATGTCCACCACACCACCACAATTTAAATGATGTACAGTTATGGCTCATAAGTTTCCTTGAATACCAGGCAACCACGACTTGCCAGGGGGTAGGGGCATCTGAAGGGCAGGAGACAGACTGTCCTCATTAGTTAAACATTATTCCTATCATCAGAGACTCACGGCACATCACTGACAGCATTGCTTCATAACACGCTGCTTTTCTGGATTCTTGTGTGCAAGCGGAAACAGGAGCGGACAGCTTAAAAACCTCAGTTCATCACTTCTTATACCTAAAATCAATTTGAGGCACTTTGCCATGAATTAATTCAGCTTTTGCTTTGTGTTCAACCAGCCAAGCGACTCATTTCTATTTCACAGTATAACCAAGTGAGCACTAGAATCCAAATTTGGAAGGCGTGGGAAAAATCTAGCCAACACTGCCATCTACTGGGTATCGATCGATTGAACTTCTCTAGCCAGTGTGTGAAGATAATAAACCAATTTTTAAGCATATTTTTCAACCATACTTGCAGCGTAAAAATTGCAAAATTTACAGAATTTTTCAGATTATCCAAAATCAAAGGTTTAGTGTTAAAATATTTTTTCCTAATAGCCAGACTGAGTTTGTTTTGTTACTGCATTCATTTACATTTAATATCATATCATCATACAAATGATGGGACAATGCAGGTTGATATTAATAAATAAAATCAATATCAACAAACCGGTGTGCTGCACAGAGAGTTTGTAGGTTTTTGATCATTTTCAGCTCTTGACTCTCGCCGGCCTTTTATGAAGTCTGACAAATTTGAGCTTACAATTTCAATTTCATAATCATTTGTTTCATAAAACAAAAACACAATACTCTAAAGATGTAGAACTACAACAAAGTACAATAAATTGTTATGTAACTGTTTTCAAGAAGCACATTACAGCAAAAATATTAAACATCAATGAAAGACACACAAGAGGCTACATTGTGGTGTCTGTTAACTTAACGAAAAGAAAAAAAAAACAATGACAAGTACAATGTAAATTAAAAACAAACTAACAAACAAAAAAAACCCATTAATTTAAAAGACATTTACTCAAGCGATGTGACTGTGGGGATTTTCCTAAATGTAAAGCTACTGCAGAGTCACTGAATACATTAAACAGCTGTTTTCACTTTCTAGCATCTTTACTCCACGACCAATAAACGGATTTTGACATGAGAAATTTGTGCTTTGTCTGTGTCTCTCCTTTAAAATAAAGTCTGCAATTGCATCTCCTCTGATGCTATTAATATGTAATCTATTATTAAAAAGTAAACAACTATGTGCTGGGTGAGGTTATGCTGCCACCCAGTGACCAGAGGGTGAAAACACATGAAAAATTATGTACAGTGAATACATGTGTGTGAATATGGGGATAGACTGAGTGTGAATGTGTGACTGCACAGTTCAAGGCAACTGAGAGCAGAGCAGTCAATATTTTGTCAAGTCTGAAGTCTTCTGGGTGTGTGTGTGTGTGTGTGTGTGTGTGTGTGTGTTTAGAGATAGGACTTTTCCAGAAAACTCATCAGATAATTAAAATACTTAATTATCAGCAACCAGTAATATCTACTCCTTTGTTAATCCACAGGGAATAATGTCCTTTCAACAGATAGGCGTATCATCAGGTCTCAAAAGTGAAAGCATAGCCTTCCTTCTAACAGCCACCAGGAGGTAAAAATAAGTCCAGTTGTCTACGGAAAAGCAAGTTCCTGATAAGTTTGAAGTCTCAATCACTAGTTTATTTGGAAATTGTGATCCTGATCACAATCAAAGACAGACAATAAGAAAGGCTTTGTTTTTGGGTGTACATACCTTTTGACAATGACCATGTGAGCATGCAGTGAGCATGGAGTGGCTCAGAATCCATGCATTTGACATGACTCTAACATGGTTAGCTGTAGACCGTCTGGTCTTAGCATACCATTGGCAATGTGCAAGTGTACACCCCAAATACTCAAATGCAGCCTCTGTATGACTCTGCCAGTCTCTCACGTCGTTGTGGAGAAATTCTGTCCCACTCTTTGTTACAATACTGCTTCAGTTTATTAAAATTTGTGGACACTGGTTTTTTTCACAGGTCTTTTAAGGTCCCAGTGCAGCATTTAAGGCAGGTTGAGGCCTGGACTTTGAGGCCAATGCAAGACCTTGATTGTTTTGTTTTTCAGTCATTCTGTTATCAATTTCCTGCTGTGTTTGGGTCATCGTCTTGTGGCATGACCCCGTTTTGGCCAAGCTTTAACTGTTGGACAAGTGGTCTCACATTAGAGTCTGCAATATTTTGGTGTACAGATGACTGCAAGGTGCCTCGTTCATGTGGCTGTAAAACAAACCCAAATCATCACCGCTTGACAGTTGGTATGAGCTGTTTGTGCTGTGCATTATAACTAAATATCCTCACTTTGGTCACATCTGTCCATGGCACTTTGTTCAGAGGCTTTGTGGTTTGCTCAGGTGCAATTTTGCAAACCTAAGCCATGCTGCCATGTTCTTTATAGAGGGATTTCTCCTGACAGCTCTAATAAATAAGCCAAATAAACTTGTTCAGTCTTTCTTTAATTGTACTGTCATGAACTTAAACATTTAACACGCTAACTGAGATTTTTATTCTTCTTCTTTAAGCGTTACACGGTCTGACCTTGGGATGTATCTGCTGAGACATCCACTCCTGGGAAGATTGTGTCACTGTGTTAACACACACTGAACGGTCCAAAGGAGCGAACTACCAAAACCTTTGCTTTTATATAGATGGTTACACTTGTTGATGATCAGTTAACCAAGACGTTTGATTCTCAACACATGACTGCTATTTCCCTTTTAATTCTTATAAAAGAAATAAGGTTAGTTTTGACAGGACTGCATAGAGCCCTGTAAATCAATCATTTTCACATGACTGTAAACCTACATGTTTTAAAGAGAACCTTTCATAAATTCTACATAATTTATATATTTTTTCCAAAATGCCTACACTGGAAGGGAGAGTAAAAAGGCAGAGAGGGGGAGAAGACAGTATGATTTACATATGGATAATATGTAGATTTTTTTACACTCTGTTTCTGAGAATGTTTTCATAGAGTTGCACTCAGGATCATTCCTACCACTCATCTTCTTAGTGATTCAATTACTGTAACCCTGTGTGACACTAATTTAATTGCCGAGAATTTAGCTCCAGCAATAAAAAATTATTACTGGAATCACAGTAGCATATTTGTTTGCTCTCTAGGTGTAGTTTCTGTCTAGGTTTGGGTTATTGCCAACCTTTGTCCTAGATTAACATTATACTGGTAACTCCCTAAGGTGGTCTGGGATCACCATGCTAATCACTCTTAATAATAGATGAGAGCAATTGCCATTAAAGGTTATTAAGTCGAAATAATACCCTAAGAATTTTGCTTTGCTAAACAATCCTAATCACATAGTTTTGTGGATTTGCAATATTACAGCTCTTTTTGGTATTACCCACAACATCCTTAAGAACCGGTGAAAGAGGGTGGTAATGCTCTTACTAAAGTAGATATTAGCACGCACTGTTACAAAGGTCACAGTGCGTGCTAGTGTATTGAGCTGCGTCCTCTATTATTAATTGTCTGGCGGAATAACAGGGAAGGGTTCGGCAGGATCAGAAAGAAGAAGGTTAAAACGCAGCCAATATCAGAGTGAAGAAAAAGGCAAATGTGCATTCAAATGTGTGCTATTCAAATCCCTCTTGGGTGAGCTTACAGACTTTGACTCAGATATTTGAATTTGTAAAGGAAACAAAGGTTCCAAGAAAGTCTCTAGGGACCTGTGTGTAGCAAATTGTTGTCATAAAGATAACATTCACAACTTTACTTTCATTATAGTTCTCTAGGAATTGGGATTGTGTTTCTAAATTAGTCAGCCATACACATAAATGCTGGTCCATTGCAATGGAAAAGAGACGCTTCATGAGGAGAATGCTCCTCATAGATAAGTAGTGTTTTTAAAAAGGTGAATACAAAAGTTGCACTTTTAAAACCTGCTTAATCATTGAAAAAATCTATTTGTAAGGGGACTCAAAGGAGAAGGAAAAGCAGTGGGGAACATCCAAAAGCACCTTTACTCTCTGGACATTTTGCAATTAGACTGAGGTTCGCCAGCAGATCAACGCTAGGATAATCCTTGCACTGGATAGCGTGGCTACTAGTATATGGACCTAAACAAGGAGAGGTAAGAACCAATAGGAGTCAGGCTGACAAATGAGTGTGTCAATGTGAGTTACAGGGAAGCAAGACAAGAAGGAAAAGAAGGAGGAGATGGCAGAACAGGAGATACAGAAGAGAGGGGGAATGAAGCTGCGCAGACAACATGCTGGAGGAGAATAGGGAGGAGGGGTGGCTTGTGGTTGGTGCACTGGTTTGTGACGTCAGCAGCTTGTTGGATTGAGGTGCTGTGTCCTGCTGATTTTAATCCTAACTCATTAGGGAACCAAGAGCAAGTGCCTGAGCAAGCCCTCTGGGGAAACAGAGAAAGTGACAAGAGAAGCAAGGACTTCCATCAAGGGAGATAAGTGGAGCTACTTCACAGCTTGAGAGACAGAAGAGAAGAGAAATCAAGTATTTTACTTGTTACTGCTCAGTCTCATGCCTGAGTTTCTTCATTTCCCATTACTCTGTCTGTCCTAACCTTCTCTACACGCAATCTGTAACGTGTGGCCTGTCCAAGCATGTCTACAAACGGAATTAACAAAGCTTTGAAGCTGCAGTTTGGCCTCATCAACTATGAGAACCGCTACCTGACGGCTGAGGCTTTTGGATTCAAGGTAAACGCCTCGGCTACTAGCATGAAGAAGAAACAGATCTGGACCTTAGAGCAGGATGAGCAAGATGGGCAAGTAGTCTTCCTCCGCAGCCACCTGGGACGCTATCTGGCCTCTGATAAAGATGGTAAGATCATATGTGGGGCAGAGAAGCGTGATCCTGAATGCCGATTTCTTATCGTACCCCAAGCTGACGGACGCTGGGCTCTGCAATCAGAACCTTTCCAGCGTTACTTTGGAGGCTCGGCAGACTATTTGTCCTGCTTTGCCCAAATCATTGGGGAACAAGAGCTGTGGGCCGTCCATTTGGCTTTACATCCACAGGCCAGCCTTCTCAGTGTGGCACGTAAGCGCTATGCTCATCTCTCTGCTTCAGATGGAGAGATATCTGTGGACAGCAACATTCCCTGGGGAGTGGACTCCCTCGTCACCTTGGTATACCTCGATGGCAAGTACAGCCTGAAGACCTGTGACAGCCGTTTCCTCAGCAACGACGGCAAACTTGTGAAGGAGAATACCAATGCAACTAGCTTCACTCTAGAGCTAAAATCTGGCAAGCTGGCCTTTAAGGACTGTGACGGGAAATACCTGGCCCCGGTGGGACCCACAGGAACGTTGCGGTCAGGCCGATGCTCCAAGCCTGGAAAAGACGAGCTGTTCGATCTGGAAGAGAGTCATCCACAAGTAGTTTTTCAAGCTGCAAATAAAAGATTTGTCTCAGTCAAGCAAGGTAATTTGGATCCAATGCAGTGTTAATACAAAAAAGTATGTTCGCAGTGTCGTTACAGCTCTGCTTTTCTAAATGACGAACAGAAGTCTATACTTGCAGTATAATATTCTTAACTGAGTATCAGGTTCAAGATCATTAAAGAGGGGATAACTTTAATGAGCGACAGTCTGAGAGGGTAAACAATTAGATTTAAGCATTTGCAAACACATATAATCTTTAGGTAAACATTCATGCATTAATTGTAACAAGCAGACACCAAAAAGAGCATAAACATGTGAGATAAACAGCTAGAATAAGTACACGCCAAAGGAAAGAACAACTTCTATTTCTGATTATATGCAATAATAATTTTTCCAAGTACATTTGATTTCTGATAAGTAGTCTCTTTGCAGCATTATGCTTCTCTTTAAATCAACAGGGACTTTGCAAAGTAATTCAAGAACTGAGCTATGATGGCTACGTCGATTGTTTTCTAGGTGTAGCTACTGGGGTTATTTGAGAGTTCAGCCAAAGCAAAACAGTTCAAACCAGCACAATTGAGGTCATGGCATGTCTTCTGAGTAGAACATTGCCTCTGTCTATGATAACGAACTTCACTTGGTCTAGGTTTATGAAAATACATCTTTATAGCTATATTGTAGTAACCAGAAAAAAAGCAATGAGTTATCTTTTACCAGTTAGGAAAATAAAGCTCTGCCACTTTTGCCTGGATGTTGGAATGGTTGATGGCAACTGTGAAGGCAGTTGCAGTAATGGGCTTTGTCATTTCCACTGTGTCCATTGAAGATTAAGTAGTGTGCAAATGACTCCAGGAGAGATCTTTGCCCCAGTGGTGTCAATTACCATCAATGGACTTTAAGCCTTACAGCTACAGGCTCTTTACCTTTAACCACTGAGTGAAGTTCTCCAAATTATGTGGATCTATAGTTAAGTACCGTGACAGTGAGGTGTTAGCAGCTATAGCCAGGCCTTAGCAGACAGCTCAGGCACATGATCTTTTTTCAGGCTGGTTGATGTGATCTGCTCTGCCCAGTAATATTGTGCAGATGAGGGAGGACAAGGAGAAGATCGTTTTTTTTCTTCTTCAAGTTTTTCTCAAGCTTTAGGAGTCAATTAAAACAATAATTCAAACAAGTATTACTGTAGGACAACTCTGTTATTGTTAAATTACCTCTATAGTGCAAAAGTGGGAAGGGGATTCTCAGACTAATGTTGGGCTGCAGACATTATTATGCTTATGCAAGAATAATATTCTGCATTAAAAAAGATTACTATGAGGGAAATATTTCAGCAACCTGACAGTTCATCTACATAACAGAAGGTTAAGACTTATTTTCGCCAGTACTGTTTTGCCTTGTGGCAGCTCCACGTTTCTTTAAGGAACAAGGCTCTGAAAGCTGCTTACTGGACCCTGCCGTGCAGATTTGCATTTCGCCACTCAGGGAATTACAGCAAGCGAATGAACAGGAAGGGTGGAGGGGTGACTGAGGGGGATTAGGGTTGTAACGGGATTAAGAGAAAGGTTAAAGGATATTTCTGTGGCATCTAATTTGAACTACAGCAGACACAGTTCAGTTATATGTGTCTGTGTTACCACCAGAGTTTATGTGACATGCGGATTAAGGGCTGAAACAATAGACTCACTGCAAGTGAGGCGACTGTGGTTAGAGAACAGGAGAAAAACATGTCACGTGAGATGAGGTCATGAAATTTGTTTAAGAAAGCAAATGCTGGTTATTGGCTGAACAGCTGCAGTGCCGGGAAACTGATTTCTTAGTCAAACCGTATTGAGACTTTAGGGTCTGAAAGACTGATAGATGGATTATATGGTTCACTGGTAGGGAAGAAAGGCAAAAGCATGCAACTTACCTTAGAAATTCAACAAATGCAAATCTTAAAAATTCTGCAGTGTACCTATTACTCAAAACCAACCTAAAGACAATTTCTTGATTTTGCCATCAAAAAGACTACCAGGCACAAATGATTCATACTTGAGACTTTTTGTGAGTGTAACATTTAGAATAGGGTAAATGCAAATGTAATATTCATTTTAGCACATATTATTCCACTTGTCCTGTTATTACACATACCTTGGTTAGCAGAGCTGATAAATAACAGACTAGAGCTAGCTGGAGTCTTGAAGCACATGGTAGCATGCACTGGATTCAGTGCATGACTCCAGTGCAAGCCTTCGGAGCAACTAAAACGATGGTAGATTACCATTATGCACAGACAATCTGTTTGGCAATGCTATAGCTTGAGTATCTATCATTCAATAAAAAGCAAAGGGCATTCCGACCAGTAAACCATATAAACCAATAAAAAAAATGATAATAATGTTATCTTATCAATGTTATCTCTTCCTCCCTTTATTACTAGGAGTGAGTATTTCAGCCAATCAGGACGTGGAGACAGACATGGAGACCTTTCAGATGGAGATAGATAAGGAAAGCAAAAAGTCTATGTTCAGAACCAATGGCGGATCCTACTGGACATTAGTGACTCATGGAGAGATCCAATCCACTGCCACAGAGGTGTAAGTAGCTATTAAAGCTGTCCAGGAGCTATGTGTAACCTGTATACTAACGTGAAGAAATAATGAACAGTTTCCATGTTATGCTAGACTCGTCTTTGCACTGTGTGCTGCAGACATATCTACTGAAGTTAGCATGCTAACTACACGGTTTCATCTAATTAAATCATTCTGTACCGCAAGAGGCCACTGTGAGGTGCTATCGCTTCAAGTTTAACACACTAGTCTATACATAAGATGGAACATGTGACTTGATATATACCCCTCTCAATAATTTTAGAACATACGAAGTCTGATTAATGACAATCTGTTCTTTTTGGGTAGTATGGTGTGAAGTATGGCAAAATCTGTTTTACAGCACCTTAAAAGAAGCATTACAGAGATACAGAAAACTAGAAAATGTTACAACATACAATGCTACAAACATATTCTGGACTGAAAATGTTTTCCAGTCCAGAATAAGACAAACTGTCCACAAATAGAGAAAATTCAGGACTTGCACTACTCTGTTACTACTCTGCTAAAAATCACACAAAGAACATTCTAGACAGAGTGAAAAAGAAACTGATTATTCAGCCCAAAAAGACATACTATAACACTTGGGACAATGTTCTGTGGGGGGAGACAAAAGTTTAATTTTTTGTCACAAATCCCCAATAATTGGGAAGACAAAAAACAACACTACACCCAAACAGCAAAACATCATAGCCTGGGGCTGTTTTCCTGCTTCAGTGTCATGCAATCAATGTGTGAACAATAAATTCAAAACTGTATCAAGGAATTTTACAAGAGAATGTCAGGATAACAAGTTCATGATCTGAAGATTAGAAAAGTGTTTGGTGATAACAACAACAAAATAACTAAACTCAAGTGAGAAATAGTGACAAAGCCTGAAGATGGGTATTCGATCAAAAAAACCCTGAATTACTGAAATTGAAGCGTTGATATGTAGGTATCATCCAAAAAGTGCTATTGATTCAATTCAATTCAATTTTATTTATATAGAGACAAATCAGTACAATAACTTCCTCAAGACGAAGGAATGTGGGAAGGAAAAACTCCCTTTTAACAAGAAAGTGGTTCCAGCAGGCTCAGGGAGGGGCAGCCATCTGTTGTAACCGGCTGGGGTTGAGTGGAGGAAAAAAGGATATAGAAACACAGTTGCTGTGCAAGTCACAGCTAAAGTGTTGTCTCCAAGTTACTAAATTCAAGAGTTCTCAAGTGTGCACTTTGTGTGTTTAAGAATTGTATTTAACTCTAAAATTTGTACAATTCCTGACGAGTTGTTATTTTAATTAGATTAGGGTTGTTCACAATTGTAACGTTGGAGACATAGGTTATCCTCCCACTGGTTTGGTTGTTAGTGCAGTTGTTATTATCGGTATCATCAATCCAAACTGTTGCCTTTTATAAATTCTGAGCAAGTGGTTTTTGTCCTTAAATCTAAGCACAAGAAAATCACAGTTAACGGTGAAACTTAACTTCCCCAAAGATTTGCCTCCAGTTGTAGAAACACCAGAAACACTCCAGTGTGTCATTTCAGAACTTCTTGTGGTTTTCAAAATGCATTTCATAGGTAATCAATGTCGAAATCCTGGCAAGTCTATATCTCACATCTGATTCTCCTTCTGCCTGTCTATGTCTTTTACCCAGTGAGGTCAACACAATGTTTGATATTGAATGGAGGGGACAAAGGGTAGCACTCAAAGCAAGCAATGGAAAGTACGTGTGTACAAAGAAGAACGGGCAGCTTTCAGCAGTCAGCGATACAGTGGGTAGGTGCCTTTAAGCAAGCCGCCGGAGAGTCAGCAGTGTGTCTGTTTGAAATTCCCACCACGTATTTATCCTTCGTTTCAGCTGATGATGAGTTGTTCCTGATGAAACTCATCAACCGCCCTATGCTGATCCTTCGTGGAGAAAATGGCTTTGTGTGTCACCACAAGAACTCCAACACTCTAGATGCGAATCGATCCGTCTATGACATCTTCACACTGATTTTCAACGACGGCGCCTACAATATAAAAAGTCAGTGTGTGCACAACATATTACATTTTAATGAGTACAGTTGCATTTTGTTGCCATGTAACAGCTATTAATTATATTATTAAAAGAATCAATAATGGATGTATATTCTTCTGTAGGTGTGAACGGAAAGTTCTGGTATGTCTCTAGCAGTGGCCTGGTGTGCTCAGATGGAGAAAAGTCAGAGAACTTTTTCCTTGAGTTCCTGGAACATGGACGTGTCGCCATCAAGGGCTCCAATGACAAGTACCTTCGTGGAGACCAGGGAGGCACACTTATGTGTGATGGCAAATCTGTCGATGCATCTTCTCTCTGGGAGTACTGATTCCCTTCAATGTGGGTCTTCAGTGATGGCCTATAACGCAAGGGCAGGATCTGCTTTTACCAGGTCATATGAAGCAGACTGACTGGAAAATATTTTCCTGCCTTTTTTTGTTTTCCTATTTTTTTTTTTTGCTTGATTTTTTCCTTTTGAAATTGGGAAGAAGTGAACACTTTAGAAAGAGATGTTTCTTTGATGTTTTGTCTTTCAAAAATGCCAACATCAAACGACACATGCTGTGTGAAAAATGTGTCATTTTTTTGTAATTTCACAAATGGGGAGACAAGAGATGCTGTCACGGTTCTTTCAGTCAGGCTTTGTTCAATATGCAACCATATATTTTTGAGGGCAGCCATACCAACCGGTCACAACACAGGGTGTTACTGCCAAGCATGTAAGCACCTCTCACTGTTTGCTGTTACTGGGTTGCTTAGCCTACCCAGAGAGTTTGTTAATAGATAGAACACTTTGGTGATCAAAATATCGGCAGATCTGTCCAGAATAAAGAACGAAATTAACAAGAGTTTTAAAAAAAACATAGATAATGACAAGTCAGTGTCAAAAACAATGTCATATACATAGGTAAATGTAGGTAAATGTCAAAAACATTTACCTATGTACAGAAACACATTTGGTTTGGTCAGGGCTATACAGCTAGCATTGTCCATGTTTATTAAAGTCTGACATGTAAAACCTCTCAGCATTTGCGTAGAGCTTTTAAATGATTTGGTGAGTTAGGCTCTGACTTTAACACATTCAACAAGAATAGTCCGTTCATTGAGTCATTCTAAGGAAAGGTGACGCACCACTGACTTTAAAGACAGCACATAGTTGGTACCAGTATCGCTTTCATTTGTCTTAATGAAACATTTATTGATTTTATTAAAAAAAAAAAACATGAAATACCTTAAAATAAGTGGGCTGGCTGAGAATGTAAATGCAAAGAACACCAAAACCAGGCTCACTGCAAACATTGAGACATATACAATACGTGGTACACAAAGAAGTTCAGACATCTTTAGAAATAAAGAATGTCGGCAGAAAAATGATTTATGATTTATTCACAGCAGGGGATGGTAAGAAACCTAAGTCGGAGGAGATTTAAAGTATTGGATGGATCTTTCTAATGTAACTGATGTAAACTCAGAAGTGCTTCTCTGGTGATCTGCCTAGGGGCCTTAATCTACACTGCACTCTATATCCAGTTATGTCCTGTTTTCATGTTGAGATGCGGGTAGTCACATAAGAAAATATAATGGATTTTGACAACAGATGTTTTTGAAAAACACTGCAAAGATTGATTTCCAGGATGCTTGTTTTCCATCCGTTTGCTCAAACTTAGAAGAGAATATTTAATCATCTAGAGTAAAGGTGCATGCACTTTGCTTGCCTAGTGGTTGCTGGTTAGACCCAGCTCCTGCAAACTCCTTCAGAAAACTTTATAGTTGTTGGAAAACATGTTGTTCCACCTTTGCTTCCAGTTGTTGTGTATAGAAAGGCCAGCAACTTCCCACTGAAACTTACTGATCTTCTTAATTAACTTTGGATACAACAGCAAGTTAGTAAGTTTCATAAATCAGTAGAATCTTCCTCAGACCTACCTACCCAGTGCTGCTTATGAAGCACTAATAATTGGCTTGAAGTTGACCCTTAGCAGCAAAATCCTTTTCTTTTTGGAAACTCTTCATATTATGACTAAAATCTCTCACAGGACTCACTAAAATGATTACAACAAATCGCTAAGGGTACAAGCTGCCCAGAGTTAATTAGAACAGATGCTGTTGTGCACTAAAGAGGACAACCCAAAAATGTAAACAATTAAATCTGTAGATTTTTGTTGGATATTTCCCAGAAGGTAATAAAATCTACCATAGTTTCAGCAGAATGTCTAAACCAGTGGTTTTGTGTTGTGTGCAATCTGGATTAGTTTTAGTTAGAAAAAGTTTGGTTACCTATACAATCTGTAACAGCTCAATAGAGAACCTCTGGCCATATTTTAGAATGTATCTAATATATGTATATATAGACATCATTTTATGATCTTTGCTTTATGATGATGATTTTTGACAAATGTTGACAATAAAAACTTAACAATATCACTGTTGTCTTTGAGATTTACAGCTGTGGGTCAGGCTTAGAGGACGTGTGTGAAATTTTTGTGAGCTGATCATCGGTTGGCGTAGAGCTCCTGAGTCCTAATCCTAACCGTAAAAATCTGCCACATCATTGTAATGTATCAGAAGCCAACATTATGCCATCTGACTTTTATGACTACTAATTCATTGTGCGGGGAACTCCAACAAAGAAGTGTGGTGAGCTGTGATTAAAACATGAAATTACTTCAGTTTAACACTTACCATCAGTGATGATTTCAGATCTGCTTCCAATAGCATGAAGTAGAGGGATAACCAGCGCCGCTGGCACTGTCAATATTTTGTTACATCTGGGAGCCCAGATGTTGCAGTGATGCCAGCTGCCTGTGTCTGATTGTTGGGGCTAAATAATATCAGCAAACATTACTTTCAAATGAAAAGCATTACAGTTTAAATAAAGTCGTATTAAGTTTGCTAATTGCTATATTTAATTTACGTGCAATATCTCCTTGATCCTGCCGTAATAAGTCATTTTTCTAATAAGAGGATTTTCCCATTCACCACACTGGATGGCACTGTGTTCCTCACTTAGTTCTTTCTATGCAGCAATAATCAGTGAAAATACCATATCCTGCTGCACAAGCACAAACACCTGGTAGTAAACCAGCACTCTGCAACTGGCATGACCTTCATTAACCATTTTAAGAAACACGAGTTTTAGAGTGGGTTCAGCTGGCATTTGCAGATCATTCTCAAGAAAAAGGCGTGTTTTCGCCACAGCCACATTTTCAGGTTACTAGTTGCCATCCTTCTGTCATCCCTTAGTGATTTCAAATATTTATGGTCCACAGCAAAATAATTTTTACCTGAGAATTTCAGTTCTCTCCTGGTCTGTCTCGAGGGAGAAAATTGCACAGGCAGAAATGGCACCGAGAAACACACAAAGGCAAACACACATACAGCCACATCTCTACAAAGCATATTAACTGTGCACTGTGTCTGACATATCAGTGAAAGTGCCAAAGATCTCTGAAAGCATTTGCAAGCAAAATTTTAAGCAACACTGAAACTAAAAGAAAGGCTTTCACAACAGTTTTGTTTGTTCTAGATGCGGGTCGGTGTTCTGGAGGAAAGAAACGGCAACACTACAGTAAATTTATTTGTGCTAGATTATCACACGCTTGGCTTTCTTCTTTTTTTAATTAGATCTGCTAGATGGTATCTCAAAAGTATACACCTTAGACAAGAAAACAAAGTGGTTGTTTTAAGCAGATGGTCGAGACTCTCTAAGCCTTTATGCAAATGAAGTTTAAAGGAAGTTCAGCTAATTCCTTGGATTGGCAGCAGCTTTCCAGGAGAACACGCACAACACGCAAATACACACAGTGGCTTTAGGGTAGACACACTGTGCAGCTCAGTGTCTTTTGGTTTCTTTGAATTGGATGTCATCTTGGAGGGGAAGAGGTCAGAGATGACCGGTGCTGAGGGTTTAAATATGAGGGTTACAAATTCAGACACACAGATTCAGTAAAAGGACTAGATGTTACAATCCCTGACAATGCATTGCTTTAAATGGAGAAAAGCTTGGGGGATGGCTGTTATGAGGAAAAGCAGCCCAGAAACTTTACCAGCAGCACACATCGTTGTGTGCCTCAACTTTCATTCTTTTACCCAAGCTAATCTGCCATTTTTCCTTGGTTAGGTTTAGGAATTAGAGATCTGATCTAAATTATTGTATTGAAATTTGGGACACATCGTCAGTAGTGGACCTTGGATTCATCGGGTGTTTCGGCCATTCGTCACTAGACACCCTCATCCAAGGAGGCCCTGCCAGGGTTGATCAGGCCCTGGAGTGTGTCACTGGTTTATGTTAAAATTGTTATTTCAAATAATAATCCACCATGCAGCAAAAGACAGTTTATCCTTCATTATGAATGGACCGATTTCACTTTTGACATAAAGCCATAAAACAAAGACATAAACATCTTAAAGCGAGCAAGCCCAACTCCAATCAATGGAAAAGCTTCAAAGAGGAAAAGGTGGAAAGGAGCCCTGTGACCTTAAGCTGAAAGGCTGACAGAGACGAGCTAAATAAAAGACAGTTTTAGCACAGACCCTACAAAAACTAGACCGAGCAAATTTAAGGCGAAGACAAAAAACAAACACATAAACTATTGGATATTCATTTAAGTAAATAAAAATGTCATTAAAACCAAAATCAATACTATTTAACCAGAAACTGAAAACAACTTGAAGAACTGAGAAGGACAAGAGTGACAACAACCTTAAATTGAGAGTGGTAAACACAGAAAGGCCTGGCAGAGTCAGTTCTCAGAACAACAAGAGACGCAGAGAGAAGATCTAAGGTAGAGGCAGAGAAAGAAGCAGAGGGCATATTGGTTTCTTTGTGAAGAGAGAAGAAACTGGACGGGAGAAAGAGGTGCTTCTCTTATTAAAAACAAGGAGGTGTGAATTTGTCTGCTTACCTTTTGAAGCTCTGTTGCTACATTACACTGCCCTCGCAGTCTTTACAGTCCATTACATGCGGTTTAGTCAATTTCACAAATGCTGTTTTTATGAATCTGTAAAGACAGATTAGCAATAGTAGGCTTAAAATATGCACGACAGCAGCCCAAAATCATTCGACTGGGCATCTGTGATTTTCTGTTAGGCTGTATCAAAGCTTATATACCAAGGCATGCATACCAAAATCAAAGCTAAGAACAATTCCCACAAGTCAAAAATGAAACACAGTTGTCCACAGTTGTGAAATGGAATGGAGTACATCAGGAAAAGAGCATAAAGAATATTTGAAATGGTTGTTATAAAAGTGAAAACATGATTTGCTCTTACTCTGCACTCTATTTGGGCTTGAAAGACAGAGAGCAATTTTTGTTCTTCTAGGTGAAAATACTTCAGTCGTTTAGTAGTGGTGTTGTACTACTTAAATGAAGCATGAAGAGTTTCACCCAGAATATTCTGTCGGTGGATGTTTGTTCATTTTAAAACAAGAAAAGCTTCTTTTTTTCAAATTAAAACTCTTAATAGCTTCTTGTAATAAGTTCTTGCAGAGGTTTTGAGCAAATAACTGACAAGTCTCCAGAATAAGAGGCCAACCTGTGCGCGACTGTGTCAACCGCTGCTCAAGACTCCTTCAAATGATTGCATAATTACTGAGCCTCAGGAACTCTGACACATCATGACATTTCATTCCTGCTTTTCACCCAGGATGGCATTTGCATTATTCTCAGGAAAAGAACTAAAAAAGTTATCTCAGGTTTTCAGGTGCACACAAGGTCTCTTTGTTCTGTTTGTTTGGAAATGCATTTGTAAAGCACTTTAGCAAAATATCTCCAACCCAGTACACAGCATGTGCAGAGCAACCCTGCTTGTACAGTGCGTGCAGCGTGCCTGGACTTGGAAGTTTTAAGAGATGCCAGGGATCAGAGTTGACTTATTGATCAGTTCTGGAGTAAGGCTAGGCTACAAGCATGGATGACCTTTTTTTTTTTTTTTCACCCAGTAAAGACTCTGACATTGTGCAAAGAAGTGGTGCAGCAAATAAACACAATAGTTAAAAGACGAAGGGAACAAAAGTCAATAAATCAGGTTAAACACAAACTAGTTGGAATGTCAATTAAATGGAATTTCACTTTTTTTTTAAAAACGTATATATTTAAGACAAATTAGCTCATTAGAAAAGTGTTCTCCAACAAACACCCATCCTATAACAGAACTGACAATATTTCTCTAATTAAAAACCACCCACTCAATAATAATCATGATGAGTGGAAAATCTTTCAAAGATAGACGCGGCGTGTCGCAGAGAGCTCAGCTGCCTTCAACACGCTTGATGTATTAGTTTTTTAATAAAGACGCTGACATTGATATTTATTTGTGGCTCATGCAGGAATTTGTCTGTGCGCTCTGGGCTAAACGCATAAGTAAAATTAATTCTGTTTCACTGCATGGTGTTTTTTTTTTTATTGAGATGTACCCTTCTGACTCCCCTACGTGTTGGAGCGGGTGCATTCAGGGAGACACAGCTGAAAGCCAGTTAAACTACAAAGTGGCCGGACAAGGTTCGATGTCTTTGAAAACTGCACTGATTAAGATTTATTTCCCAGCCCACACAAATCTATCTTTCCTGGGTGTAAATGCATAAACTAAAGATTTTATACCAATTTCCAAAATTGAGAAAAAACATGGCATGTGAAGACTTCTACCTTTCCTTAGTTGTTCTAACTAAAGACAATGGAGTATTCAATATGACTAATAATCTTAGGATTAATAGGATGAAAGTCCTTGTTACAAAAGTGCCTTTCAAAAAATGCCTTCCACATCCTCCCTTAAGCGCATAAGAGCAGACTTTACATTTCAGTCTTCTTAATTAGACAGTAGATTAATTTAAAAAAAAATAAGCAGTTTGCTTGGATCACTTATTAACCATGAAACACTATTACCCTGAAGTGTGCAATTACATTCGACCGGGGTCATTAGAAAGTGTATATGTTACACCACTATTTGGATGACATGAGAATGCAGCCGTGGGTGTGCAATGAGCCCGAAAAGCAAGAGCAAAGAGGTCTGATTTTCTTTTGTTTTGTGGTGGAAAATGGGGGAAAACCAGCAGACAACAAGAGAATTTCCCGGTGAGATAGCCCAACATAAAGCAATAAAGCTACACAGGAATTGCCTCAAAACATCCTGCAGTGGCCAAGTCGGAGTCCAAACCTCACTCCAATTAAGAACAGTGGCAGGACTTGAAAATTGCCTTTTATTCACTATCCCCAGTGCAAGCTGACAGCTCCAGAGCAGTTTTACAAGGAAGAATGGGGTGAAATGCGTTGTCCAAACCCTCTCGCTGCAGTGAGTTCAAACTTTGAAGTGTGGAATACGCATGTTTACATAATTTTGTTTTACAGCAGTGCTTACTTTGTATAATTTCAAGAAGTTGTGAAGACGTTACATTAATTCATTTTTTGTCTCACTGAAAAAAAGCTTAATTACCTACCTTCGGCTTTCCTACTTAAACTCACGTGTGTGTCACGTGTTTTTTTTCACGACATCTATAAAGTTGCTCCACCTATTCAAACTTAGACTTTATTTGTTTATTAAATCGTTAATTTCTATTAATATTAGTATTTTGTCCTGTCTTTATTATATTACAGGCATCTATATTAATTAAAATATAATTGCAAAATGTTACCGATCGACGTTCCCCGGATGTAGTTTTATTTTGAAGATCGTCACCGGAAGTGCGTTGTTGTATTCCCGCATTTTGACCATTTAAATTGATCGTGGAGCACTTATAGCCACCATGCACACGCCCGGGATCCCTACCTGCACAGTGTTTTGCGATGGCACTGACAAAAAAAATATTTTCTCGTCTAATTTGTCTCGCTTTGCATTTTTTGTTTGACATTGCCGAGTCGGATCTCTTTTATTAATTTGTTTATTTTGCTCTAGAACTATATTTTTGGATGGGGAGCCGGCACTTTGCGGAGAAGGATTTAGCTGGAGAGCTTTTACGCATCTGAAATCTTGGAGTATCGTTGAAGATCCCATTTTAGAACAATAAAGAAAGGGAAAAAAATCTTCCCGTTGACGAGAAACTGTGCTCTATATGGGCTGCACGATGAAGTACGGACCGGTGGTTCTATCGGCTGGGCTTACAGGTTTGCTCAGTTTTTGCCTCCTCGCCGTAGCGATTGGGACTGATTATTGGTACATAATCGATGTGAACAAACCCAACTACACAGGTTCAGATGACCTGAGTTCCCATTCAGGACTGTGGAGAATTATTGAAGGTATGTCAGTTTAACTTCATCTTTGATGAGCCGTTATTGGGGTCTTTACAGCTTGTGCGACTTGTTAAAAAATCAGCCATCATATTCGCATAACTTTTGCCCTGCATCACACAGAGGTAATTTTGAGAAGCTTCCTCAAAAGATTATAAAGACTCATTCTAATTTGTGCAGATTTCAAATAGGTACACGAATAGAATCCCTTAATTTGACTCTAGTTGGTTACATGCAGTGCTGCAGAGGTTTAACATTGCCTTTAATGGCTAATGGATCAACAGCAGTCCCTCATTTAATCCTCATCACTCCAATCTTAGGTGAACTTGATGCACGGAGAAGCTGATGTCCCAGTGCCTTTATATTGGAAATGAGAAGCATGGGGATATTCTAAATGACGGACTACTCAAATTCTAGCAACATTACCCTGAATCCACTGAAATTCAATTTTCATGCAGTGAAAGTGAAGCCAGAAATGTTCTAATTGTGGAATACAGTTTGGGTAGGAAAATGGCTTTTAACAGTCGCAACTTTTACCCCACACATACCAGTTTCTGCAGCCACCTGCAGGAGAACACACAGGAGACGGAGGAGAGCTTGTGAAGGATGGTTTTGGCACAGCTGCAATATAATGTGCTTCCAGCTTGAGGTCCCGGATGTGTTCTATTTGTTGCGGGCGGCACCCACAGTTCATGCAATAAATGCCAAGTAATGATCCAACATGAAACTAATCAGGCAGTGCTCACCTGGAGATTCCCTAGCAAAAAGGGAAACTGTTATTTATTTTCTAATATTGTCTACTATTCCCACACTTAAAACCACATTGTTTCACACCTAAGAGCAATTTTGCAAAGTCCCAGGGCTCTGCCACTGGTCCTGTCATGTGTAACCTTTTCATTTGACATTTTCAGGAGCAAACTGGAGTTCAGTCACCCCCTCTTTCACAGCAAATATGTCCAACCTGACAGAGGCAGAAAGGCACCTTGTCGGTGAGTGGGTTCCTTGATCAAGTGATGCATTTTAAAATGGTAATGGTAGCCACACAGGAGTATGTTCTTGGCAGTAAGGATTAGAGGTCTGATTGGAAGCCCAAAACATCTGTATTTGCAAGATATGCTATGCAATTAATCACATCCTGCAAATAAACATGACGATATTGGGGGTTGTTCCCCCCCAAGTGTGCTTTTGTTACTGATCTTACTAGATAAGATCAGTTTTGTTAGGGTTTTCAGGAACACTTCCTGCTTGCAACGTTGACAAATAAAATGCAGTAATAAACTGTCCACTGTGGGAGAAGCACTCAATGGAGTCTCTGCTAGTTGATTTCAGTACTAACAATGGGAACAAAAAATCAGCAGGACCTTGGATGATGGGAGTCAATTTGAAAATCGCTGATTTTAAAAAATATATTTATTTTTTTCAAATTTGTGTGTTTGCAGGCTTGCACAAAGTAGTGGTCATTTTGTTGCCCCTCAGCCTCGTCCTCCTGGTGTTTGGCTGGATCTTTGGACTTGTCAGCTC